>NC_089815.1:15792714-16092714 GCF_029633855.1 Hoplias malabaricus | reverse complement strand
ACTAAAAGTTGTTTTACAAATTCGATCCGCTATCCGCAGCTGACTTTTGTGCGGATCTGCCGGAGGACAAATGGGTACGGATCGGAGTCGTTCGCTGTCTGGGATGGTATTACAAATGAAATGACAAAATGCTGTTTTTTAATTATAATTAGTATTTACATTTTTTACATATGGCCTATGCTGGAGTGTAAAATTAAATATTTTTTCATGATATTTGCACCTGCATTTGTGCCAGGCCTGTCTTTCTTTCGGCACTCACGGTTCAGCTACGGCACTGGGAAGTGCTCTATGGGCCAAAATCACGAGCCGGGCTTTACTTGGGTTATAGCGCGTTCTGTGTAGGCCAAACTTTCCACGACACCAGGCGGACTTGTTGCTGAGTTGATGCAGCCGTGTCATACTGAGTAAACACCGTCTAATTCAAGGCCAAATGTGCAGCTGTTTTTACAGCTTTCAAATCCGACAGTTTAAGACAACACCGACATGACATTTTCCCTCAGTTCCCTCAATCCTTTTATGTAAACCAACTGCATTTCCCAGCTTCCTTGGGTATGCCACGCCTACATCCGGGTAATGGGCAGCTGATTTACATGACGTCACTCCCCAGAGCAGTTCATCGCTGACCAACAGAGAGGGAGAGAGTGGGAAGGTAAAGCATTTTATTTACTCTTTTTAGCCACATCACTTTTAAACGGAGTTTAAATTCATCAACACACGCTAAGATATATTTTCTTCAAAGCGAAACATGTCGTTAGCGGTCTACACAGCTTAGAACCTTCACTTAAGCAGTAAATATTGACTAGCATTAGCTGGAAACACGGAGAATACACTATCAAAAAACTGACATGACAGTAAGGAAACACAAAAATAACGGCGACTGTAAATTTTACAGGTGATTGTTGTCTTCAATCATGGCGTTTGTTAAAAGCGGGTGGCTCCATAGACAGAGTGAGTAGTCTTATTGTTTGATATTTATTATTATAAAGTATGTTATACCTTTATACTTAGATACTGTCATTCCATTATAGTTAATTTTGAATTAAATTTTTAACAAATCAACTTAATGTCTAGAAAGACATAATTAGATTATGTGTCCCATAGAAGTATGATTCACATGAGATAATGTATCATATTGCTTTGCTGAATGAACCTGTTTATACCCTGTAGAGTTGAGGGAGTTTTCCAAAAAAGCAGGATTTTTCAGTTAGCCAGCTAACTTTTGCCCAAAGTTGAGGACTGGCCAATAGAGATCTCCATCAGCTCTGTTCCAATAATATACATTATATATATATATATAACAATCTTTAAAGAGCCTAAATAATATTCAATAATAATATTTTTATGCTCGCACCTTAAAAATTTTCATTAGTTACAGTATATTTTGCATTCTAAAGCAGTATTTGAGTAGTGATTTCATGCATTGATGTTGATGTTGTCAGTCTTACCCATGACTTAAATTGTTATTTTTAGATGTCATGTGCTTAGTCAAACATACTGAATCACTTTCTTGTGTTGTAACCCTACATTCAAACACAGGTACCATCTTGCGTCGATGGAAGAAAAACTGGTTTGACCTCTGGTCAGATGGCCGTCTCATTTTCTATGATGACCAGCAGCGGCGTGACATGGAGGATGAGATCCACATGAAAGTGGATTGTATCAACATCCGTAATGCCAATGCATGTAGAGGTAAGAAGCACGTTTTAATATAGATTTTTCCTTATTCTTTATTTCTGTTTCAGTATCTTTTTTCTCCTTGTGATTGATTAGCAGGATTTATGTGATTTCATGAACTCATTCTATGCTTACTTGTTGTTAGATCTGACCCCTCCTGAAGGAAAAAGCAGGGATGCCCTTCTTCAAATTGTGTGTCGTGATGGACGTGTCATCAGCCTTTGTGCAGACAGTGCAGACGATGCTCTGTAAGTCAGCTAATCCAGGCTCCTTTTATTTTTGCGTAGGACTAAGTGTGTCACACTGTCATCAGCATTGGGCCCATGTTAGTAATTTCTGAATCTAAAATGGGTTTCTGTATTACAGATATGAATATGAAAATAGAAACTACTGTTGCAAACAAAGTTCTAAAGCTTATAGGTTTGTCATATTGTCACTTTCCAATGGAAAACATGTATTGCCAGTATTGCTGATTTGTAGTTTACCACATCATTTGAGCACAGCAGCTGTCCTTTACATTAGGGGAAAATTTCATAATGAATGGACGAATAGAAATTCTCCAAAATTACTTGGAATAAAATAATTTTTACCTTGACGTTCATTTAAAATTAAGAAAGTTTGTTTGCTATTATCATAATAGGATATAGGTCATTCTGGAGATGCATGGTTTTCTTTGGACAGAGACGATATGTTCACTTTTCCATTCAGTGTCCTTGGACTCTCTGATAAATGAAGCTGTTTCAAAAGTAAGATTATGGATTGTACACTAGTCTGTATTGCAAATTGTGATTCAAAATAAATAGTGATCACAGTAAATACATAAAAGAAACACATAATGTTGCTGAGGGTAACTTTCACAGGCAAGACCCACGATGTATTCATCATAAATAACTTTACCTTTTGCTCCTTCCTCCAAGAGCTTGGACCATGGCCCTCCAAGATGCCAGAATCAACACTGTGAGTCATTTCTTACACACACAAACACATAATGGGTGGAGCAATTGACTTTTTAAGCTTTGTGCCTGTGTGTTTCTCTATACTTTGACCTGAGGGCTGTCAGCTTTTGACATAATAGAGAGAATTTTGTATGTACTTCATTAATGCCCAAGCTATGCATTCATAAGCAGTAAATGTTCCACATTTTCCTGTGTTAATTGCTTCAGTTTAATCCAGTTTTGAAAAGCTGTAGTGTTTATAATCATGTCCTTCATTCCTCTAACAGGTGGTGGCACCCCCTGAGTTTGGGTTTACTCAGAATGTTACTGCCTCTGCTCCTCCTTCATATGCAGAATTAAATTCAACTCCTCAGGTACACACACGTTTACTTTACTATACTCTTGTTTATATGAAATACTCTTTTGTATATATTTTAAGAGGTGATACTATACCACACTTTCTGATATTGATTCGGAAACCAATCAACCAGTACTAACGACAATTAGATGAAAAAATAATGCTCAATTGGAAATTTGCTATTTGTATTGTGAGCATTTCACATAAGACAAGCATCTTTACTTTTGTAAGCCATAACTGGAAGACGTATGATCAAACAGGAAGAAACAGCTGCAAGAAATGTACAAACCGGATTCCAAAAAAGTTGGGACACTAAACAAATTGTGAATAAAAACTGAATGCAATGATGTGGAGGTGCCAACATCTAATATTTTATTCAGAATAGAACACAAATCACAGATCAAAAGTTTAAACTGAGAGAATGTATCATTTTTAGGGAAAAATATGTTGTTTCAAAATTTCATGGCATCAACAAATCCCCAAAAAGTTGGGACAAGGCCATTTTTTCCCACTGTGTGGCATCCCCCCTTCTTCGTACAACACTCAACAGACGTCTGGGGACAGAGGAGACCAGTTTCTCAAGTTTAGAAATAGGAATGCTCTCCCATTCATGTCTAATACAGGCCTCTAACTGTTCAATCGTCTTGGGCCTTCTTTGTCGCACCTTCCTCTTTATGATGCGCCAAATGTTCTCTATAGGTGAAAGATCTGAACTGCAGGCTGGCAATTTCAGTACCCGGATCCTTCCCCTACGTAGCCATGATGTGAATGCTGCAGAATGTGGTCTGGCATTATCTTGTTGAAAAATGCAGGGTCTTCCCTGAAAGAGATGACGTCTAGATGGGAGCATATGTTGTTCTAGAACCTGAACATAGTTCTCTGCATTAATGGTGCCTTTCCAGACATGCAAGCTGCCCATGCCACAAGCACTCATGCAACCCCATACCATCAGTGATGCAGGCTTCTGAACGGAGCGTTGATAACATCTTGGGTTATCCTTGTCCTCTCTGGTCCGGATGACATGGCGCCCCAGTGTTCCATAAAGAACTTCAAATCGTGACTCATCTGACCACAGAACAGTCTTCCATTTTGCCATACTCCATTTTAAAAGATCCCTGGCCCAGTGCAAACGTCTGTGCTTGTGGAGCTTGCTTAGAAATGGCTTCCTGTTTGCACTGTAGAGTTTCAGCTGGCAACGGCAGATGGCACGGTGGATTGTGTTCACTGACAATGCTTTCTGGAAGTATTCCTGAGCCCATTCTGTTATTTCCTTGACAGTGGCATTCCTGTTTGAGGTGCAGTGGCGTTTAAGGGCCCAGAGATCACGAGCATCCAGTAGAGTTTTACGGCCTTGACGCTTACGCACAGCAATTGTTCCAGATTCTCCGAATCTTTTGATGATGTTATGCACGGTTGATGATGATAACTTAAAAGTCTTTGCTATTTTACACTGGGTAACACCATTCTGGTATTGCTGCACTATCTTTCTGCGCAACAATGGTGGAATTGGTGATCCTCTTACCATCTTGGCTTCAGAGAGACACACACTCTGAGAAGCTCTTTTTATACCCAATCATGTTGTCAATTGACCTAATTAATGTTAATTGGTCTTCCAGCTGTTCATTATATGTTCAATTTCCTTTTTACAGCCACTTATTGCTACTTGTCCCAACTTTTTTGGGATTTGTTGACACTGAAATTTTGAATCATATTTTTCATTTAAAATGTTACATTTACTCAGATTAAACTTTTGATCTGTCATCTATGTTCTATTATGAATATAATATTGACATTTGCCATCTCCACATCATTGCATTCAGTTTTTATTCACAATTTGTTTAGTGTCCCAACTTTTTTGGAATCCGGTTTATACTCCTGCTTCACAGATGACAGTTTTTTTCTGGTTGTTGTGCACAAAACTTGTATATTATACACATTCATTACACACAGACTCATATATTTCAAGTGTTTTTTTTTTTCTTTTAATTTGATGATTATAACTGAGGGCGGCACGGTGGCGCAGCAGGTAGTGTTGCAGTCACACAGCTCCAGGAGCCTGGAGGTTGTGGGTTCGATTCCCGCTCCGGGTGACTGTCTGTGAGGAGTTGGTGTGTTCTCCCCGTGTCCGCGTGGGTTTCCTCCGGGTGCTGCGGTTTCCTCCCACAGTCCAAAAACACACGTTGCAGGTGGATTGGCGACTCGAAAGTGTCCGTAGGTGTGAGTGTGTGAGTGAATGTGTGTATGTCTGTGTTGCCCTGTGAAGGACTGGCGTCCCCTCCAGGGTGTATTCCTGCCTTGCGCCCGATGATTCCAGGTAGGACCCTAAATTGGATAAGCGGTTACAGATAATGGATGGATTATAACTGACAACTAATGAAACTCAGTATCTCAAAAAATTAGAATATTGTGAAAAGGTTCAATATGGAAGACACCTGGTGCCACACTCTAATCAGATAATTAATTATTAATTAACAGTTGTCCAAAAGACGACCATTAACACTTTACACAAGCAGGGCATGGCACAAAAGGTCATTGCTAAAGAGGCTGGCTGTTCACAGAGCTCTGTGTGAAGCACATTAATAGAGAGCCAAAGGGAAGGAAAAGATGTGGTAGAAATAAGTGTACAAGCAATAGGGATAACTGCACCCTTGAGAGGATTGTGAAACAAAAATGTGGGGGAGATTCACAAAGACAAGACTGCAGCTGGACATGGGTTTCAGCTGTTGCATTCCTTGTGTCAAGCCACTCTTGAACAAGAGTCAGCGTCAGAAGCGTCTCGCTTCCAAAAAGGACTGGACTGCTGCTGAGTGGTCCAAAGTTATGTCCTCTGATGAAAGTAAATTTTGCATTTCCGTTGGAAATCAAGGTCCCAGAGTCAGGAGGAAGAGAGGAGAGGCACAGTCAGTGATGGTTTGGGGTGCCATGTCATCTGCTGGTGTTGGTCCACTGAGTTTTTTGAGGTCCAAGGTCAAAGCAGCTGTCTATCAGGATGTTTTAGAGCACTTCATGCTCTGATCAACTTTATTGAGATGCACATTTCATTTTCCAACAGGACTTGTCACCTGCACACAGTGCCAAAGCTACCAGTACCTGGTTTAAGGACCATGGTATCCCTGTTCTTAATTGGCCAGCAAACTTGCCTGACCTTAACCTCATAGAAAATCTATGGGGTATTGTGAAGAGGAAGCTGCAATACGCCAGACCCAAAAATGCAGAAGAGCTGAAGGCCACTATCAGAGCACCCTGGGCTCTCGTAAAACCTGAGCAGTGCCATAGACTGATCGACTCCATGCCACTCCACATTGCTGCAGTAATTCAGGCAAAAGAAGCCCCAAATAAGTATTGAGTGATGTACATGCTGATACTTTTCATGTTCATAATTTTCAGTTGGCCAGCATTTCTAAAAATCCTTTTTTTGTATCGGTCTTAAATAATCTAATTTTCTGAGATGCTTTTCTTTCAATTTGGGGCTTTCATTAGTTGTCAGTTATAATCATCAAATTAAAAGAAATAAACACTTGAAATACATCAGTCTGTGTGTAATGAATGAGTATAATATACAAGTTTCACTTTTTGAATGGAATTACTGAAATAAATCAACTTGTTCATGATATTCTAATTTTATGACCAGCACCTGTAAATTGTTACTGATTCCAGCCTGACACTGGTGCCCACACGCTATCTATCAATATTTTAATTAAAACAAGTATTACCTGAACATTTCTGTATTGTTTCTAATTCATGCTATGGAATGTATGTAATAAAAGAAATAACTTCTGAGTATTTTTCCTTAACAAATTAATTTATATGAATTTTCTTTATTTATTTTTGTCCAGGTGTACTATCCAGACCAATATGGAGGCTACGTTCCTCATCCTCCTCCACCCTACACAGCCCACGTGGTTTACTCTGCAGGTGGGCAGCAGTATACATATGCATCCCCATATAATTACCAAGGTAAATTAAGTTGCTGCTGGTCAACTGTCATCATTAAGTGTATCTGGGTGTACCTTTTACTTATTTTAATAATAATAAATACATTTTATATCTGTGTGAACACACCCTTGGGTAGCTGATTCATTTTTAATTGAGATTCTAGATTCTTTTAAAAAAATAATTTTTCCTCCCTCAGGAACCTACCCTCCACGTGAAGTTAACCATGTCATCATTGAGGATCGTCGCCGTGACGATGCTGGAGATATGGCTCTCGGGGTGCTAGCTGGTGCTGCAACAGGATTGGCTATCGGTTCCCTTTTCTCCGTGTTTTAACGTCCTCATGGGGTTAAGATCCTGTCGTTTCTGTCCTTCTGAGACCCCTTGCAGTTCACAGTGTGTTCTGCTACAGTCTTAGCATTGCTGCAACCCCTCTGTAACTTTAATTAGGTCTAATGCATTAGCTGTGTTTGGGGATGCGTTTGTGATCTGTTTGGCTGTTAATCCCTCTCTATGTACTAAAGCCTCATGGTAGCATTTTACAACAGGGGTGCAGTAGAACTGAGTTTGTTTTGCACTTGCACTGCTATATGTGAAAAAATATGAAGTAGTTGTAAAAACAAAATCATGTTCAAAGGCTTGAGAGTGACTCTATATTAAAACAAGGTCATCTGCATAGATTACCTTTGAAGGTTATAAAGGGACTAAATGAAGAAAGACTGCACTCACTGTGGTGTCTGTTAAATTTGAAATGATTGGCCTTGTAATCTTTCCATTTCCACCTCAGTATTGCTGGCTCTAGCAATTGATTTAAGACATACAAACAATAATAACTAACACTGACAAGGAAACCAAATTTAAAGGAGATTAAAGGTGATTTTTGTTATAAAAACTGGTAGTACTACAAGCACACTATATGAAGCATCCAGGAAAGATGGTCATTTTCAAAAAGGCTTATATTAGCTTTGTTTTTTGGACGATGGGTACTCTTTAGCAAAGGCATTGACATTTCTGAGTGTCTTGCTGTGTCTATCCATAGACTTCCATTATGGAATTTTGAAGGGAATCAAATGGCTGTTGTCAAATGTCGCTTGGTTTGAGAATTACAGAGCTTTTTATTAAATAGGCACTTTAACTGTTTAATAGCAGTGCACTAAAATGTGTGGTATGGACATGATCCTTGCGGTAATTTAGAATGGTTATAAAATACAAGTTAACTGCGAGGTCAGTAGGCTGTTTCTGAAAGTAGCATACACAGACCTGTGTGCATCTTCAGTGCCCATTGCCACAGGTATCATATCTCACAAAGTGCATTTATTATTTATATCCACATCAAGAAAAAGTAGCAGTTTTAAAGGAATGGCATTCTTTCCCATGTTTTACCCATATGTAGTTAATCAGACATGGAATTATACACAGAACATATACACTGGATTAGGAACACCTACCTTGCATCTACACTCATTGTTCATTTCTACAATTACAGACTATAGTTCACCTGTTTCTCTGCATAAATTTATCCAAATTTCACTCTGCTCTTCAATGGTCAGGAACCCCCACAGTGCAAATACAATGTGTCATTCTCAGAGCTGTAGTGTCACTGATGTTAGTGTGTTGCTTTGGCACGAGTGGATCAGACACAGCATAAATAAGTTTAAATTTAAGCTTATATTTTCAAACACTGTGTCCTCTCAGTCCACTCTGTTAGACACACCAGCCTTGTTGGTCAACCTTGTAGATGTATCGTCAGAGAAGTTTGTGTTGGTCGTCCTCTAGTCCTTCATCAGTGGACACAGGGTGCCATTCACAGGATGCTGTTGGCTGGATATTTTAGTTGGTGGACGATTCTCAGTCCAGCAGTGGCAGTGATGGGCTTTAAACATTAACAACCCTGCTGTGTCTGATCCGCTCGTACCAGTGTACAGCACACTAAGACACCACCACCATGTCAGTGTCATTGCAGTGCTGAGAATGATTCACCACCCAAATTATACATGGTCTGTGGGGTCCATTGAAGAGCAAGGTGAATCACATGAATAAAGTGTGCAGAGAAACAGATGGGCTACAGTCTATAATTGAAGAACCACAAAGTGCTCCTGTATGGTCAGTGGAGTAGACAGTGTGTGAAGATACAAGGTAGGTGTTCCTATTCCAGTGATCATTTAGTGTATATTTCCATATAAAGATTTTTTTTTTTAACTTTCTACTACCTAGCTCCCAACTTTACAACATTTGCCTGGTTGCACCTGTGCTGCACTAAAAATAGGCAAATTCATTGGGTAAAGGTCCTTTTTCAGAAATATTCCGATAAAATATTGTTTGGCTTGACGTTGTATTTCTTTTCTGCTCTGAACGATGACACTTCAGAATGTTGCCATCAACTTGTTTACATCCGTTCTACTGATCTGCAGCAGAAATCTGCTTTGGATATGAATGTCTGTTCTGCTGCTCCCAGTCGTAATAATCATTAGAGATTGAATGTAAGAGTAAACACTAGAGCCTCTTCTCCCTCTGGCTTCAGCTTTACTTCTTAGTTTGTGTGTGTGGCCTTCACCGAAACCTCATTTGACCTACACTCCTAAGTGCTTATTTCCTATATTTTCATGTTGCTTTTTCCAGAATTGGTCCTCTTCCATATATAATTATTTATTCTGAATGTGTTATGACAAGTTTTCTTTGTGTTTATTTTTCATATTGGTTGAGTAACAATTGTCTTTCATATGAATCAGCACAAATTGTGACTTAGCAAGGTCAGGAATGAAGAAATTTGCAGGGAATATGTGTTTACATTGGATTGAATCATCTGTTCATTTAGTCAGTTTTTTTTTTCATTTCAGACATTGCAATGGTTGTATGTTTTCTTGTATTTACTGGTAACGCTTGCTTTTTTTGTTTTATAATGGGAACATTTTCCAGTAAAGGACGTACCACATTCAGATCACAGTTTGACCAAGGTCCAGTTGACATGCTGAATTGTAGAGATGATTAACAGATATGACCTGGCCTGTATTTTATGTGTTATGTTGTGATTTAATCCAGATGAAATGTGATGCTCTTATTCTAAATATTTTCTCTTTGTTATTGTTTGGTTCTCTTCAGTTGCACTAGTTACTCAAACATTTAACTGTTTGCTGCATTGCAATATTTTTCTTTCATGATTGTAATCAATAAAGTACATAACATTCATTAAAGCAGTGCAAAAAACTTTCTAGTTCAGAGAAACCAATCCCAAAATCAGTGTTGTCTCAGACCTCTGCAACACATATTTAGTTAAGTTAGTTAAGTGAAAAACTAAATTCCAATGCCAGTGCCATCTAATTGATTACAGTATCATACAACACAGAATGAAAACTTTTCATTTGTTTATTTAATAAACAGGAGAAATATGGTTTCTGGAGCTGTGGTGGTTATATTTGACATAAAGTTTAGTCCTACATGCACTGGCAGGAAAATATACCCTATCTAAGACGTAGCAATGCACAAGCTTCTTAAATTTAACGCTATTTTCATTCCAAATATTGCAACCTCTCACCTACAGTATGAAGAAAAATTGATTTACAGCTGGATGACTTTGTTTACATCTCAACCACTAAATGATACTGCTTTGTTTCAAACTGCCACTAACATAACACCACTGATGATAATTCACATCAGCTGACAGATGTCCATACTAGCTAGCAATATGAGCAGGTATGGGTAGAGGGGCCATCCTACCCACCCAAACATTTAAACTGTATTTTCAATAACATCCAACAATAAACAGTGGCAAAGGGTAAATCACTGAAATCACAAAAAATGAATTATGGGAATCTAATAAACATTGATTTTCTTTATCACACAAATAGGCCAGCCACTTGTAGCATAGCTAAAATGTAATACAAACCCTTTAGGATTCAAAGAACTATGGTCAGGTGTCCAACGTTCAACACCAGGCTGTGGAATCAGATACTGTCCTGCTAAGAGGCCTTCTCTCTAACCTTTCAATCTTTGGCATTCTGTGCATTCAATTATTAAAATGCTCTTCTATTCTTTACAACACTGAACATTCAAGGGTGGTTCCCTCTACATGGATTAACCCTAGTCCTGGACTACACAGCATACTGAATGGTGATTTTCCTATTAAAAAGAAGTACAAAGTCCAATACGTCCAAGGCTTAATCCCTGTCTGGGAAACCACCCATCAGGCTTGGTTTTTAAGTCAGAGTAGGTTGTGTGATTTAGGGCCTGTTTCTCAAACAGTGATTAAGACTGGTCCTGAATTACAAGGCATTCCTTATACCCTCTAGCTGATTTTTGCCACTGAATGGTGACTTTAAGCTCACTTGCAGCTTCAGAGAATCTCATTTGATTTTATGCTTTCCTACAGTGCTTAAAGCTGTTTTCTTATTGATTGTCTGTGTTCAAAATGGGTGCATCTGAAAGCAGCTGAATTCACTCATTAAAATGGTGCATAAAGTATACTTCATATAGTATAGAAAATATGTTATATGAACTCACATACCACAAGGCTCTTCGATAGTCAGCAAACCCCCCACATTGCTTTGGAAATATCCCATTGAATGCTTGTATAAAATTTGTAACAGACATATTTAGTTAGACTTTACATTTAGATGTCACCACATAAATCTAACTATGTGACTCTGTATCCACTTGCAGTCAAATATTCCTGTGTAATTGACCTTATTCAATAAATAAACTCAGTTCATCAAAACACCCAACACCCTATTGCAGCCGTCCAAAAGAGAACCCAGAGTATCGGCAGGACAAAACATTTACAGTATAAGTAAATTAGCGTCTAAAGTAATTCATGTAAAGTGTTTGTATTCCAGAAATTTTAACATTTCCATTGGTCCATTCTTCATGAAAGTTTCACCCAGTACAAACTATCTACTGTGTTCTAATTATTTAAAAAAATAAAAATAGAAAAACACAGAGATATATGTTTTTGGACAGTGACCAAAGGTAAATAATTAAGTACAAAAGCTATTTCTCAAAAAGGACATGTGAAAGAGCAAGGGGCTTAACTGCCATAATGAGGTAATCACAAATGCATTACTGTATATTCCATTGTTCTCTATGAAGGAAACTATGAAGGAAAACAATAAAATGTTAGAAATATAGTGTATTTAGCCCTCTTGCCCAAAGTCCTCTGTAAACTTCTTAAGCTTTTCCAGGTCTTGCTCATTCACAGTGGGCTTGGTCTTTTCCAGCGACCTGAGCATGTCCGCCTAGAGAGAAGACACATGGACATTATATATAGTTATAGGTTAATCATTGTTCTCTTCACTTTACTTCCTGTATGCCTACACAAATACATGACACACCCACTCAAAAAAACAAACAAACAAACCCCAAAACAGCTATTCTGTCTAAAACATATTACACTGTATGATCACTGGATTAGGAAAATCTAAGTTGTATCTACACTCAATGTCCCTTTTATTAGCTCCACTGACCATACAGGAGCACTCTGCCGTTCTACAATTAAAGACTGTAGTCCACCTGTTTCTCTGCATATTTTCTTATCCCCATTTCACCAATCTCGTCATCGGTCAGGACTCCCACAGAGCAGTTATGAATTGGTTGGTGGATCATGCTAGGTGCTGCAGTGACACTGACGGTGTGGTGGTATGCTAGTGTTTGTTTCACTGGTATGAGAAGATAAATTAGCATAAATTCAAGTATCTTGCTAATTTTAGCTGGTAACCTGTCCTCGTCATCTGAGGAGTCAAGTACATAGCATAACACAGTAAAAGGGTTTCATTAAGCTGTTTGGTTTCCTACAAGTTTTAGAATAACTTGTAACTTAGTGATTATTTTGTTTACTAAACTATTTTTGTCACCTATCAACAGAATGTATGTAAGCCAAGTTAACTTTAGTTTAGTTTGAAGGATTCCCATTACTATACAAATTCAAAATTAACTTGTCTACCACATGTTTTGAGGTTCAGTGAACACGTCAATGTTTGTGAAGAGTGCTAACTGCACAAGACTTACTAAGCTTACAAAACTTTGATTCATTTCCAGCTTAGAAAGATATTCAGTTCAGCAATTCATTGTTAAGCAGGAAAAATTAATCCACGGCCGAATTGCCCTTGAGCAAAGCACCTATTTCTCAAACTGCTCCCTGGGCACTGAGGCAGTTGGCAGCCCACTGCTCTGCTTGTGTGTGAGCTCACTGTCACTAGTGTGTGTTTACTACCATGGATAGGTTAAATGCAGAGAAGCAATTTCCCTAAGGGAATGAATAATTGTAATTTGTCTGTTCTGCTTGTTCTTCATCATCATCACCTTCTATATGTATGTAATCTTCCACTACCTCAACTTCCCTGAGGCTATAAATGTTTGCACTGTAGTGTGATTCAAATCAATTTTAAGGTCTTTAAACATAATTCTCACCATGCTGACAACAGGCTCCAGCAGTTTATCACCTGGGACGTCTACCCAGGTCATCTCAATTGCATTAGGGTCACCCGGAGAGCATGGGGTCAAAAGATCATCTACCACAACATTAGGGTTGTTCCATGTCATACCTCTGACCTGTAAACACAAAAGATATCATTACTAAAATCTGTGTGGATAAGGAAAGCATTAGGGTAGTATCCCCAAACTGAATATTACATTAAATGTTTTCTACATGAAATATTAAAAATGCTTTTATTGTCATAACACAGGAGTACAACTAATCTGTGCCTCTGTATTTAATTTAATATACACTTGGAGCGGCAGGCCATTCAAATACCCAGGGGCTTAGGTTTGTGGCCCAAGTGCACATCAGCCATGGTAGTTGAGGAAGGAGAGAGCTATGTTAACACAATTTCCACAATTTCCCCTGCCAATCCAGGGGTCTGAATGGGCAACATTCTAGTCCCATGCCTGTTTAAATCTGCTTAAATTATTTTAAAACAGTGATTGTTATCTTAATATCTGTGACAATTCAGATGAGACAGAAATGGAATGTATATCAAATGCAGCAATAAACATGTTTTTGGAGAATTGGCCTCTTATTATAATTTATTTAATTTTAGGTTCTAACCACAATTCAAAATAAAATAATAATAATAATAATTGTTCTTACATGATTCTTTTCACATTAGGAAGCAGTCATTATACCATTACAGTTTCATCCACCACCCCATTCATTTTTTTTCCATTTACTACCTGAAAATTACCCTGGAGAGATTTAGCACCGCTCACAGTAAATGTTTAAGGTCAAAATGCACTTAGGATATTTCCCACAAGTGACTGGTCTTGAAAGAACTGCAAAACAAGATCAGTGTTATTCACAGCTGATTAGGTATTTCCTCTCTTACCTTTTTGAAGTGTGTGGCTGACTGAACTTTGCGTATTGGCTGCATGAGGGCATCTCTGACGATGATGCTGATGTCCGCACCAGAGTAACCCTCAGTTTTCTTCCCCAGGGTAATAAAGTCTTCCTCAGTGAGTTTATTGGGGGTAGTGCCAAGATTTAGCTTGAACATAAAAGATCTAGCATGCTCCTCTGGAAGTGGGATGTAGATGCGCTTCTCAAACCTGAATCACACAAACACAGAACCAGAAATATACCAATATTGACATTTAATTATGGAATTAAATAAAGGGCAAAGGCCATAATTATGCATGAATTTTGTTTGGGAAACCAACTCATTCTTTATACAGAACGGTTGGTACTGATATAAATAGTTTTTTTTAATAATTGAAAGGAAAATTTTAAAATGCTATTATCAATATTCTGCACCACATAAAGGTTATTTATTAGCCTCAAAAGTGTATTCTTTATGCAATGTACTGCTATATTGTGTTACTCACCTTCTCCTTATTGCAGAATCCAGTGTCCAAGGAATATTAGTCGCTCCGAGCACCAAAATTCCCTCATTGTCATTTCCTACACCTGCAAATCCAACCAAGAAAATATCATCCAACTAATATTTCTATCTACTGACAGTAGTCCTGTGATGTAAATGGATAAATGCTCACCTTGCATCTGGACCAGGAACTCAGTTTTGATTCTGCGGGCTGCTTCACTCTCATTATCACTCCTTGAGCCGCACAGAGAGTCAATCTCATCAATAAAGATGATGGAGGGCTTGTGCTGCCGTGCCAAACTGAAGAGATTCTTCACCAACCTGGGGAAATAGATGAAAAAAAAAATTATTCTAAGATAAGGTGACCTCTATTAATCTATGAAAGAAAATTATTTGTTTCACTATGCACTAAGGTATAACAAAGACACATTGTGTGTATGTATATTGGACATATACCAAAAGTGAGCGCCCTAATATTTCACTTGAAAGGACATGGATGACAACCACCGAGTTACTGACACATTTATTTTTGTAATCTGACATTAGAGTGCCTACAAATGAGTGATCTTATGAAGAGATGTTTAAACGGCAGCAATAACAGAACTTTCAAAAGTCTCGGTTAGTTTCAGTTGGTTGTCATGGGGTAAAAGATTTAAAAGTCTTTGGGAAAATAAAAATGGTATATGTTTTGTGTAAAATACCCCAAATCAATACTTTTAGGAGAAATGTTACTAACTGGTGTTACTAGTTTACTGGTGAAACACACCACTATACCCACCACTATATACACCTCTGTGTGTGTGTGTGTGTGTGTGTGTTCACAGCTATAGATGTGTTAAATGCTGAGTCTAAATTTCCTTGCACTGTCGTTTAATTTTTTGTTTTTTAAAAAGACAGGTTAACTAACATATATAATAATGATAAAACATTAAAAAAAACTAGACAAGACTAGTTTTGTAAGAATTCCTCATTGGTGGAAAAGCGCTATGTGACATATGGCTGAACTAACAACAGACGGCGTAGTAGCACCACCTTAAGTTCTCTCTGTGAAATATTGCTGAACTAACTGTTCTTATTCGCACATGTATGTTTCAGCATTGGGAATGAATGAGTGAGTGAGTCAGTCAGTCAGTAAAAGAAAAGGCCTCTTCCAAACATTTAAATTTTCAGCACATTAACAGTTAAAATATTTTTTTTTATTTTGGTTACTGTGTCTATGCCATGGTCTATAGTGTGGTAATTATCACACTTACTTCTCACTTTCACCCAGCCACTTGGACACCAAGTCTGAAGAGGAGATGGAAAAGAAAGTGGAATTATTGGCCTCAGTGGCCACTGCTTTGGCCAGGTAAGACTTCCCTGTACCTGGAGGACCAAAAAGCAGAATCCCTCTCCATGGAGTTCTTTTTCCTAGTGATGAAGGAATATGGATGTACATTTGTCAAAATGCCTTACCCACAACAATCAAAAAATTAAAAATAAGTACAATTATTTTATTAATAACATTTATTTGTTTAAGGCTACAACAACTAATTGACAGATTTGATAATAAAACACAAACTGATAATAAAAAATAGTTGGGAATAAATTTCTTTAGTGACTAGTTGGTCCATTGTGTATTCCATTGTAACATGGACATACACAGTTGAACCATATCATTATGACCACTCTTGCTGTTTTCTACACTCACTATTCATTCTCTCAGCTCCAAAGACCACACAGGAGCACTTTATAGCAAATTCACCAGTGCTAAATCAACACTATTAGTGTTAAATTAACAGCTTTAGTGTAATAATTTAACACTCTCAATGTTAATTTAACACTAATAGTGTTGATTTAACACTGGATAATTTGCTGTGGAAAATTACAAAAACGTTATCCATCTGCTGCTCTGCATACATTGTTTGGCCCCTTTCAAACTGTCCATCAGTGGTCAGGACCCTCTACTTTTTGAATGTAAAAAAAAAATCATTGTTGCTTTGTAAGTGTTGATCCATAAGTTTCTTCATAATCAGGGTATAAATATTAAAGAGTCGTATTTGACCGCTACCTGTGAAAAGGTGAGGGAATTTGATTGGCAGTATCACTGCCTCTTTCAGTGCCTCTTTGGCTCCTTCCAAACCAGCAACATCATTCCACTTCACATTTGGCTTCTCCATGACAATGGCACCTGCAATACATACAACAGCTAATATAAAGTAGAGTATCTACCATAAACAGCTATGAGATATTTTGATCGACATTTGAGAAACAACAGATAAAGCTGAACAAAACTAGAAAATGTTTGAACTGAGTTCAAACTTAGAACACACCTTGAAGCTGATTTTGCAGTTTCTTTTTCTCAGAGTTGTCGCCATCATCACTTTCATTCCTGTAAAAAGACCACCGTATATGGAAATGTGCTGAACAATTTATCAGAAGACAGATTAGATACAGACAGATTCTTACCCTTTATCATCAGACACTTTGACAGGCTTAGCAGGTGGTGCTTTCTCTTTCTTCTTGAGGTACTCTTTCAGCTGCTCAGCTCTGTCTAGGTAGTCTGTGCACTTTGCTCGAATACTCTGCTTGGCTTTATCTCCCTGAGCCTCATCTGAAGGATACAGAACAGTCTATTACATTTTGATGTGATGTATGAGGTCTTTGCCATCTCCGGCCAAATGTATTCAACATTCTAAAGAAGAAAACTGTTGTAATTTATACAAGTATATTGCACAAGTATTGAAATATTCCCTACCCAGATATACGTGATCCAATTCAAGAATGGCTTCTTTAGTCAACTAAGGAACTGGATCAGGGGTGTTATTCTTACAGCTGTGCAAAGCAGGGGGACACTTAGTCTTTGTTCACACTACGATGAAAATTCCAATTTTCCGATCCAAGTTTCTTAAAGGTTTTTTTAGACCAAGTGTGCTTATTGCAAGCAACAAGTGACCAAATCCCATTTGGATGATTATACTGTAGTCTTACTGGCTTTACCACCTTTGTCATAATAATGACAAGGGCATATAAATGCTGAAGGCATGCAGGCCATTGAACACTATTAAAAATAAAGGTGCTGCAAAGGGTTCTTTGCACATTTGTCTCCAAATGCAAAATATTTGCTAATTTTTAATTTAATTTTTAATTGGTAAATAAACTTTACATCAAGTGAAAGTCCTTCAAACCATTAAAATATTCTTCACACTCATAAATTTCTTCCATACATATATACATATTTCTTTCATACATATATATACACACACCACATTAAGAGAGAGCTTCAGTTCAGAATCACTGTTAGTTTAGGTAAAAAAAAACCGAAACGAAATAACGTAAGTTTTTAAACTTCTTAACATGTCCTTCAGGTGTTTTTTGTGATAAAAGATCTAAACAGTCAAAACTCATTTTACAATGAGATTCTCAAAACCACAGATTCAAAAAGTCAAGGTTTCATAAATCCCACAAATAAGGAACCATTCAATACTAGAGAAATTCAGGTGTTGAAGAATTTGTTAAAAACAGAAAATGAAACCAAGTAAAAGAGCCAGTACACAGAAACAAGTGCACTTAAGTAGATCATAAAGGCTTGTTCACTTACACTTCACTGCATGTAAAAAGTACTGAACAGAATGCTGGTACAAGCGAAGAGCTTCCTCATAATTTTTGGCCTTGTCCTCCTCTGCAGCCCTAGTGGCTAAGTCAATGGCTTTCTGTAAGACAAAAAAGGGAAGGAGTTTAAATGTGACAAACATCTAGTCTAACAGGAATCTCCTGTTTGTAACTGGCCCCTTTTCCATAGATTAAATTCCTAGTTTGGTGATTTAAAAATCTGTCAGGTTGGACAACTTACATGTTAGAATAATAATAATAAAAAAAAAAAATAAGACTTTATCATTTATGTACTTTGGAAACCTCACTTGATGAAACTCTGTAGACCTGTTTGGCTACTTTAAGCAATAGGTGCATACAACAACATATTCAAAATGAAATGTAAAGCATATATATATATATATATATATATATATATATATATATATATATATATATATATATATATATATATATATATATATAAAATATTACTCTTACATATGGAAGTGATTTTGAAGAGTATTCATAAAATAAGGGTAATTCCTTCTTAAGTTTAATCATCTGGGCCTGTTTTATTGGTGGCTCACAACTCACTTTAAAGCATTAGAGCACAACATTTTTATTTAAGACTGAAAAAATCCAAACAGACATTTATTTCCTAACGATGACAGATACTGAATGGTCACTCCATAGGGAACAGAAAAATTATAGACCCTTTTCAACTCAAGTTCAATTTATTAACATAACACAATTACTGCATTGTAGTTTAAACTAATGTCCAGGTAGTTTACTCACTTGTTATGAAGAACACATACACTGGTAACATTAATTACAATTTAAACAGGCTTTACACCGTGTTTGTAGCCCAGTAAATATGGTTTAGATTTTAAGGGAAAACATGGAGCGTTTGTTATTGTTTTATGCCGTTGGCATCTTTCTTCCTCTGATAACAGAGACTAATATTTACCACACAGACAGACCGTGAGTTCAAACTAGACAAACAGAAATGTTAAACGTCTTTGTAAAGCTGAAGATGTTGTTTATTCGCCTTCTACTACTGTCCCATTTAAGGTGGAACGGAAAACAGGAATACAATCCAGCCTCTGGTTTGTAAAGTTCCTTACCTGCAAATTAGCCATTTCAATCGCGATAGAAACAGAATGTTTCCTGATAACTCCGTAAAAAATAACTGATGTGTTTATTACATTTCTATTCCACCAAACCTCGTCATAAACCGCAGCAATGTTGTGGAATTTATGTCTTTAACTCAATGTACGTTTATCTCAGTCTCTTCTTCAGGGCTCTTCCGCGGTGCTGGAGCGTGACGTCATTGGCCACACGCCCACAGGAGGATATGTCGTTTTTTTTATTTTGTAAAACCTCACCTATCAGCCAATACATTAAAACGACCTGTGTTTCTGCACTCATTTGATCAGCTCCATTAACCATATAAGTTAACTTTGTAATTATATATTTACAGATTGTAGTAAACCTGCTGTGCATACTTCATTCATTCTTCTTAACCTTTACCATGTTTAGGGGCCCCCAGAGTACCTCAGAGCAGGTATTATTTAGGTGCTGGATCATTATCATGGACACTGGCCTGGTGGTGGTGTTTTAGTGAATCAACTGCTGATGTTCACTTCATAGTCCACCAACCAAAAATAAAACCTAATCTTAAATCTAATCTTAAATACAGTATAAAACATCTACTTCATGAGCTTCAGCAGCTGAAAGGACATTCTGAAACAACTGATAAGCATATTTGAATGAATAAATCACTGACACGCTGACAAATATCTCATGAAGGTATAGGAACCACAGCTGTTTCCAAACTCAATTGGAGATATAAGCAGGTGTTGAAGTGCTGTCAATTACATGGAATTACATCATCAAAAGGGGCTTTCTGGATGGATTGTTGTTAATGTGGGTACACAACACCATACAGGAGTAGACAGAGAGAATGAGAGAATAAATACATTTTTTCCAAGGATAATATTGAAACAAAACTGTGCATTTTTATGCTTTGTGACACTTTCTGTGTATTTTTTTATACTATTTGTGTATTTTATTTTTACACATTTGGGACCAAAGGACATGAGCACTGGATTTTTTCGTTGATCACTTGCAGTATCTTTCATGATCCTACTGTAATAAACATATATACTGCACCAAGTCTGTCATGATTTTTTTTTTTCTCACCACTGCAGTAAATATTAGTCATTCATTGTAGACAGTGTGTTACCAAAAATGCACACATTTGACACTCAAGCAAAACATGTAGTGTTGTCCTGGAAAAAAGACAGTGGTCACAGCATCTACTGTTTGCTGGTAGAACTGATACATTGAAAATAATGCGGTTTCTGTAAGCTATCAACTGTCAGTATTTTGACATTTGTTGTGCTATGATTTATATGTTGTATCCAAAACCCCCCTTTTTGGCATTATCAACATTATATATATAATCTCAGAAGTCATGCCAAGCTAACTGGTAACTTTTGATGCTTAATTAAAAAAAAAAAAAAAAAAACACCATGATGGCTGATTCCGTTCACCACCACTGTAAAGATAATCAATGTTCTGCAATTAACAATTTCACATAAAAATTGTCAGTATGAGGGCAGCACGACTGCATGTGTACCTGCGACACACTTCCATGGACCTGGGCTTGTGGGTTTGAGCCCTCCCATCAGGTGACTGTCTATGATTTTGTGAGTGTGTTGTGCCTTGTGATGGACTGGTACCCTGTATAGTGTGTGTTCCTACCTTGTGCCCAGTGATTCCGTATAGACTCTGGACCACATCCCTGAGCTGGATAAGTGATTATAGAAAATTAAAATATAATACAGAATTTTTTGCTTTTGGTGTACTTCTCCTTTAATATACTTTCTGAGTTGTTTACTCTGTAACAATGCTAATTTCTGTGATTAATATTTTTATTATGTATTTGCTTAAATAGTTTAAATAATACAGACTAAAATATTACATACACTTGAACCCACTTTAAAAACACTTTTGTATTACATTTGAAAATATTCCATTTAACTCACACCTTTGTTGTAAATAAAAACAGGGAAACAACGCCGCAAAAGAGCTCAACAACTTTTAAGCTAACACAGCTATAATCATCCTTTAGGCTGAGCATATGTATTGCACAATTCTCCCTTTGTCATGAGGAACACAGAAAAATAATTCACAGTTTCACAAACAAACTGCACCACTTTCGCTGCCTCGATGTTCTGTAAGGACAACACAATGTAGTGAATTCTGTAAGATACATGAATACAGAAAAAAATAATACCTTTAGAATATTAAAAAACAGAAATATGGGATGAAAATTGTCAGTGCAGTTTTTTGTTAATATTCTGTTATGCATTAGGGAATTAAGTTTATCACTCATTGCCCTTTATTGTCTCTATAAGCAGTGTTGGGATTTGATTTGTTGACAAAAGCCACATACAATGTACTTATAAGAGTGTTTCACCAATGCATCTTCCGGACAACAAACCATTTTGCTTCTGTGTTCATGTAAGTGTTTGTGTTTTTCAAATAATGGTGCTAGTGCAAGCAGACACCATATGAAATATTTTTTGTTTGATATTTGGCTCTGCATATTGGCGGAGCATAGTGCATTTGTTATTGGACACTAAACCAAAGACTGTAAAATACCAACAGCCAACGGTCATCAACTTTCTCCGTTTAAGATTTGTGAATGCAGAATCCTCAGGATGCGCTCGTTCTTTGTAAGATCTGCTGGAAGGTCATTGTTCTGATGAAACATAGCAGAATAAGGTCAGTAACAACAATATGGTCAATGGCTGTGTCAGCAATGGGTGCACCATAAAGTAGCAGAAATCACTCACTTAGTCTGTAAAATACTTTGCATAAATAAGTTATTAACTTAATTCCACTTATCCCAGAAGTAATCGATTATCCAAGACATGATGGGTGTCTGAAATGTTATACATTACTTTTGCACCGGAACAAAAAATTAAACTAATAAACTGTTTTTGTAACAAAAGATCTTGGAGGGGACATAAACCTAATAATAATTGTTCGCTACATGAGCTTCTTTTTCCATCCCTAAATAAACACCAGACATTAAATTTCAGACACTATAACTTTTCAGTGAACCACTCCATTAATTACATACTTAATATATCCATAATAAATCCTAGGAGTAATAAGTGAATCATAAGTCTAAGGTTCAATTTGTAAAATAAAAAATACTTGAAAGAATGGTATTACAGTCTCTGTAATACTTTGCATCAGCCAGGAGAGGTCAGTATTAATTTGAAAAATAACTGCTTAACTGCTAACTAAAAGTAACATAATGCAATCTTAAAATATATATGAAAAACACAAAATATGAAAACAGAAAACATATTTTTATTACTGTCATAGGTATTTTGATGCTCTTTAAGACTATCTGATAAAAAAAAGTATTGATGACTGTAAGGTAGACTAAAATGCTGTTCTTAAGTCACCTTTTTTTAAAAAACTTTCTGAGCTACCTTAAAGCTTTTTAAAATTAGCTTATAATAAGTCTGGAACAAAGTTTTTTCAATTTAAGACAGCAGTGTTTCTATTATATATTTTAGAACTCATTAATGTGCAGGCTCACCAGTGTCTACATGAGGTATCCCATAAAGCTTTAACAAAATCCAAATCATCTCAAAACCTAGAGAATGTGAGTGTTGTAAGATGGGGTGTGAAAATAAATCCTGAAGGCTGGTAAAGCAACAGATATCCATGAGGTATATATACCTTGTTGCGTAAGTTAGGATCAGCATTTGCTCCCAGGAGAAGCTTAACAGTTTTCAGATTTCCACCCATGACTGCAGCATGAAGAGCTGAGGAGCCATTCTAAACAACATGCAAAAAAAAAAACAGAAGACAATACAGAAATGAGGGAAGCAGTAAAATGGTGTTACTTACAATTTTATTTTATTGGAACCGTTCGGTGGTGGCCAGAGGTCCTCTGTTCCCTGGACCTAAAAAAATGCCTGTTCAAGTGTTCAAGGGTACAGAGAGTTAAGAGGTGAATTGGGACACCTCTCAACTTCAGCGCTCCACCATCCACCGCAGTGAGTGGCTCGGTGTTTTACTGGAGCCTCGAACAGAAATGTGTTGAACGTTGTTGAGGTAATATTTATCATAGTCTCATCTTTATGTTTGGAGAATGTGTCTGTGGCACAGCCATTTGTTTTCTACTATGTATTTAACCAACAGAAATCTTGTCTGTCCCTATAACGACACGAATACACGGACACATCCCATTGCCGACTTTCTGACGAGTAAATTAGCTACATATGCAAAGCTTTTTTTTCAACTTTATACGAAAACGGACAAAATCTCCAAATTATTAAAGCCAGAACACCAGAGCGAGGTGTTACTCAAAATAAACGAGGCTGTGAATTATTTACGGCAGTTTTATCAGTCGGACCCTTATAGAAATCAGAAAATGTTAAGGTGCTTGGTTTTAGAACTATTCAAAAACAAGAAATAAACTAATTTTATAGTTTATTACTTGATAATATCATAAACAAAGACATTGATGTGAAGTACCTAAGCTTCTCCAGACCTTCCAATGACAAGGGTATGTATTTTGGGCTTTTCTGTACTAGAAAAACCTCTTGCCTATTTTCTACTTGCTACTTGTTGTTTGTTTGTTATTTTGTCATTCAAAATAATACACAATGCAAAGAACAACTGATGTGTTCACATAATGTAAAAAACTGAAAAATGTTACAAATGACAGCAAACGGTTTTCTTTGGACAACATATTATAATTTGGTAAAGAATAGGGTCAGGTAACAGGTAAGAACAAATATTTTTCATACCTTTAGAAGGCCTAGAGAGGGACTGAACTTGAGGAGCTCCTCAATGACATTGCAGTGTCCTTTGTGTGCTGCCTTAAAAAGGGCTGTGGAGCCATCCTTTTGACGAGAAATTAGAAAGAATTGAATAAATCTGTGAGAGAATATTTGGACAACTAGTAAAATATAAAGGCAGTTTTAGTTTTCTTATCAATTTAGTCATCGCCACACTTTATGTCGACCTGTACCATTCACAAAGGCTTCCTCTGATACAGGTGAAGCCAACTACAACTTTCAGGATTGTTGTTAACATCACAGTTACTTAACACATTTGAAGAATAACATAAAATGCCAGAGCTGTCATATCAGCTAACAGATGTACTCATTGGCTTGCATCAGATTGCGTGATGAGGAGAGAGTGAGCCATCTTACTCACCCAGAGAGAACGTGTACACTTCTAATGCACGCGATTTTAAAATATTCAGCAATATTTCCCTAGCAAAAGACAGTGATGTGTACAAAAGACAGTAATGAGTACATTGTGAGGTTCGGTGTCATACTTTTCTGTCAGCATCCCGATCTGCACCACGGAGTAGCAGAACTTTCACAACCTCGCTATGTCCCATCTGAGCTGCCATCCACACTGGGGAAGTGCCATCCTGCAACCCAAGGTGAAAATAGTACTAAACTAGGGAAGTGCATGCCCTTGAAGAAAGTGCAGACTGACTGATTTTGTCACAAAGCAGCTTTACATAATTGATATCAGGACCTATGTGAGCAAGCCAAAAGTGATAGTGGCAAAAAATAATTCAATCACTGTAATTAAAAATTGTGACTGTATCTACGTCCCAAACACTAGCTGGAAAATTTTTCTAGAGCTGGGTGGCTTTGTAGCAGAAAGCTTTTCCCCCACTGAAATCTTATGAATTCTCTGAACTAGTAAGAGGCCAGGAACCTGTGATCTGAGTAACCATGGTGGTTCATAGTGTGTGATGATGTCTCGCAGGTATTCAGGGGTAGATGGTTGCTACAGTATTCCAGGTGGTTGATAATTGGTGTTGGTAAGTAGTTACTATACTATTCCAGATGGTTGCTAGGTGGTAAAATATTATAATTAAGTCACATAAAGAGTTTTTTTCTTTTCCTGTTGTTACCTTCAGCAGCAAGCTGATTGGCTCTTCTTTTTTTTTTTGGTTTGTATTTAAACAAACACTTAGTTTAGCATTATGATGATTATGATGCTCCAGTGAGTTGTATAATGGAGAACAGAGCCTCTGCCATTGCTACTTTTGGCACAGCACAGCAGAAACTGTACAATGTAGATTTTGGAGGAGGGTATGAAAAGACCCTTTCCCTCCTCCTCCCTACTGATTTCATTACAGTGTTGTAAAAATGATTTACACTGGGGGAGCCCCAGGAGCAAAAAACCCCAATCTTACCTAGTGTTCCTTTAAGTGGCAGTGCTGATGAGCTAAGAACACTTCTGTAATGGATAAGCAATAGAATGTATTCTCTACCTCACGAGGCTGGTTCACTTTGGCTCCATATGACAACAGCTGCCGGATGACAGTCACATGACCTTCTTGGGAGGCTAAGAAGAGGGGTGTGGCACCGTCCTGTAATGTGATATGACACATAGACTGTGAGACAAACAGAAAACAGGTTCCAACACTCCTATATGGCAATAATGGCTAATAGCCATCCACCCTGAAAAATATTACAAGCCTGAGAACATCTAGTACAAACGAAAAGTAAACAAATCCCAGAACACACACTCTTAGAGTATAAGCAGCTGGCTCTTTTATCTCATTCATCCAAGATATTACAGTTTTCATTTTTTTTCCTGTGTTTCCTGATTACAAATGTTTCTGATCAGAGGTGGACAGAAATATGAATGACTCTGTCCTTGTTGCATACTTTTGGTGAAAAATAAACCAGTAAGTGAGCAACAGCAAAGCACTTCATGAGGTAAACATTAAGTTTAAATACAGATCAGTGATTCTTCTCATGTAAATGGCATGTATATATAGCAATTTTTAACCAATATGGATTGGATCCAGGACCCCAACCACATACCAAAATTTATGAATGCGCATTTGCTTAAGCTGTCATAGCATTTGCATATAACCTATGCACACCCTCCTGTATATTTTAAATCTATAGACTGTTTATTGGAAATAATAGCATGTAAATATTTTAGTTAAATATTTATAAATAGTTGATATCCTATGCGTCCTCTCACCATAATAAAAAAAAAATTTAATCAACAAAAACCGAATAGAGTAAACATGAAAAAACTGGCTAAACGTCTGAAAATAATCATTAACCAACCAAGTTTAGAACTAAGTATGACTTTGATTTGGCTATTTTTTCCTTTTTCTTTCCATTTTAACCCCGTTTTTCAGTAACTTAGTGGTTACTGATTCAATAAATTAGCTAGATCTTCTGAAAATACCTAATCTCTTCCCAAGATGGGAGAGTCATATGAAGCATCAACCCATCTTTTAAAACTGCTGCCTAAACACAACCAGTAGTTTCAAATCATTCTAATTTTCATTCCAAATAGTATCCCTCAGGTTTTAAAGAGAGCTATTTTTGTTTGTGTTGATGTGCAAGGGTGCAGTGTTTAGACTGTGCGTCCAGCTCAGATCTCTGCCAGCAACATGTGACCGCTGATACTCTGAAACAAGAGGAGCTGGCACAGCTTCTACACACATGCAGACACATTCCTAGTCACAGCTTCTATAAGAGCACTTCAATCAGAGAAGTGTGGACTCACACTAAGCTGGTCGTGGACACCAGCTCCATTCTTCAGCAGAGTCTCCACCACTTTGCAGCGTCCATTCTGGCAGGCTGCAGACAGGGCCGTTCCACCATCCTGCAGAAAGCACAACATGCAAGGCAACACATTTATGTATCTGTCAATATACACCAGCCTGAGCCATGCTGAGTTCTAGCCTGATTTACTGCCAAATTTAAGCACTTAATCTGAATTAAACAGAATAGGGTCATTCATTTATATTTGTGCATTTATTTTTTAATTTTCAAGAAATATTTTTTATAAATTCATTCATTCATTGTCTAAAACTGCTTATCAAATTCATGGACAGCAACGAAACTACATGGAAACAACAAATCAAATTTTTCCATTATTTTTAACTTAAAAATGTATTTGTGCTCTTGATATCCTGCTGTAGTATATTTTGAGAATGGGACGTAGGAGATGTGCTTTGCTTTGTCTTCACTACAAAGCTGATGTTATGGGGCCATGTGAAATTTTCTGCCAGATAAACAAAAAGGAATTTGGTGCCCTTGGTGAAGCCATCCAAGTTCATCAGAGACCGATCATACCTTGTTCTTCTAAAGTCAAAAACATCTCTTAAATTCTGTCCACATTCAGAGTTTGTTGTTTCTGCACCAGTCTGTTAGCCGTTTCACCTCTTCTCTGCATGCTGACTTGTCATTTTCGGAGATGAGACCCACCAAGGTCATGTCATCAATGAACTTGATGATGTGGTTTGAACTGTGCATAGCCGTTCCATTCCTGTTTCTTGCAACCTTGTGCTCTCAAGTGAACCGGCCTGTATTTGAATCAGTTTAGATGGGAAACAAGGTGGTGTTGGAGAAACACTTGGTTCCAGAGTTGCTGTGGCTGAACTAAGTGCCACAGCCAGAGTCAGAGATAAACAGAATCCTGTTTATAAACAGTCAAAGTTGTTCTTTTTTTGTACATCTGGTTTAGATCAGTATGATACACCTGTTTTTTTTATTTTATTTTTTTTTTGCAGTTTTGAACCTTCCTGTTGAGCTCATTAACAGCGGTGAAAATAACATAGGATAACATAGGATGCTTCTTTGGCACTAAGATGATGGTAGTTCATTTGAAGCTACCTAGGATGACAGCACTGCTCTGGAAGGTGTTGAAGTGTCAGTGAAGAAATCTTTTGAGCACTCTTCAAGAAATATTTTCTGGTCCAGCAGAGTCAACTCTGCATGGTAAGCTGTGGTAAGACACAGCAACTTAAGATTATTGGAAGGATGGGTGGTCTGACTTGCTGCTGTGTCTTACTGAGCCTTGAACTGAGCATGGATGTCGTTCAGTGCATTTGGAAGGAAGGCATCACTCTCACAGGCATGTAGCATTGTTGTGATGGCCTGGATGCCCAGTCACATGCACATTGTGTCACCGCTGTCCTGGAAGTGGCTGTAGATGTTCTTGCAGTGTGCTCATTTTGCCTCTTGAATGGCCCATGACTGTTCAGCCCTTGATGTTATCAGGGCAAAAGTGCACATTTATCTCAGCAGTGTGTACACATTTATTGTCAGTTTTTAAGTGCTCAATTTATTTGTCAATAAACTCTTTACCCTTTTTTAAAAGCACTCTATAAATACTTTGAGCTGCATTTGTGTGTAACTGGGGCAATTCATTCATTCATTGACTGTAACCGCTTATCCAACTGCTTATACACAGGGCCAATTCAAATAAAGCTTATTATTTATTTATTTATATTTATTTATTTATTTATTTTATCTGGGGTTTTATACAAGGTAAGAAACACCTAGACAATTCATATGCAGTTGCTCCAGGAATCTACCTATTTAATTTAATTTAATTGTATGCTATACAATTTGTTTGTGTTTAGATTTATAGGCTATCGCAAAGTGTACATTTTTTTCAGGTAGGCACTAGTCTATCAATACATATTATAAAGGAATAGTAGTGACGGAGATAATGGGATGCCTGACTGTAGCTACAGATAAGACTGTCAGCTATAGATTCTCCTTCACTGTAACAGAAGAATGTGTCAATGACACAAATTACAGCTTTGTGTGGGATGAGAGAAGTAATCACTGTAATTAATCCAGACCCAGTCTGTCTGCAACGGCTCTACCAAAGCAGGTATTAAACTTACTGTGAACAACGGTCAGCACATTTGCCTGCTTTCTAATTGCTCTAGATCAACTCTCCGGGCTCACTCTTTCTATTTCAGTCCCTCTTTCATAAACATATACACACACTCAAACTGACAGTGCAGTATTCTGCAGTATTTTGCTTACTTGTCAAAATGCTTTATGCTATTTAGAACTTAGCCATAACACCTTGCAAAGTCGGATCCTAACTTATTAGAATCACCATTACCGGTATCAGCTTCTTAAATCTATGTCTTTGATGACTGTACACATCAACCACATACAAAAATATATTTATACAGTCTCTTTATTAGGCTGATATGCCATGCTACTTAAATAGTGCTGTTAAGTGAGAAAATCAAAGTGCTGCAAAGTAGAAAATCGATCATGACAAAACCCTAAAACAGCTTTCTATCTATTAATGTCCAAAAATAAATGTGTAATCCTATATTTAATTTCCAGTCAAAATTAAGTTAAATCCTTTAAATGTTGAAAATAATGTATATTGAAAATGTGTTTAAAAATCATATCATTGCTACTGAAACATTTTATATTGCGATGATAAATTATTGTCCAGCCCTAAGGTAGGGAGAATACTAAAAAAATAAAAAATAAAAAACAATAACAATCATGCCTGGTACAGCCTAGTGGACCTGGAGGAACACTGAAACTGATCCAAACAGTTAAAAATGTTATTTTTGAGAGAACTCTAGCTTCAGATCTAAGAATCCCATGGGTCTATGCTTTCAGTGGGAGAAGACATCTCAACATTATGGGCCTGAAAATATATTTAGCAGTTTAGAAACTGATACTGAGAAAAGGAGGGGCACAGAACTCACACCTCAACATCACTGAATCTGTTTGTGACTGTTGAATCAGCAGAAGCAGAAAATACTGAAAGCTAATTTACTCAAAAGAATAGAAATTGTAATAAAGGCAAAAAATGATTTATGATGATCGTGAAAATGAGGAATTATTTAATGACAATTTAACTTATTTAAAGTTAATTAAAAGTGCAAATTAAAATTGAAAAAAGCATAGAAAATTCAGCAAGTGAATATAAAGATTATAAAAGGTGCATTCTCCGAAGGCTCAGACTTTGCAAGGTCACTGCTCATAACTTTATGCAATTCATGACAAAATTGTCATATAGTTCAGAACATTTTCACAGAACATTCAATGCAGGATTTTAAATAATTTGGGACTCTGATCATCTACTGTACTTAATATTGTGAAATGATTTAGGAAATGTGGAGAAATACCACTCCATGTAGAGTAAGGCAGGACACCAATGTGGAATGAACATGACCCTCAAGCCCTCAGATGGCACTACATAAGAAAGTTTCATGTAACAGTGATAAGTATAAGTACATGGGCTTGGGAGGTCTTGAAATATATTACTGTCATCCAACAGAGTCCATCACTGCCTCAAAAAATGGAACCCGAAACCCTATTAAGTAAGAGGAAAGAAAGAAAATCAATTCTATGCAAAACTGCTGACAAGTTCTCTGTGCACTAGCTCTTAGATGGTCCAAAAGACGGTATCATCAGTGACAACAGAATGGGTGACTTGCATTTTATGAGAACTTTCCACTAATTAGGTTTTAGGTGCTGCGCCACCGTGCCACCCAGGGAGATCTTTGTGAATTGTAATTGTAAGTTTATAATGATGGACTAATGAGTTTCCTACAGAATCAGAATAAGATACAATCATAAGATATCCTACTCCCCTAAGATTATACTCCCCTACAAAATAAGCACAAACATTCTCTGGTACCTTAGTCTGGAATTCAGTGGAGGCGCCGAATTCAAAAAGGAGCTTGATGATTTCATCATGTCCTTGTTGTGCTGCAAAGAACAGGGCAGTAGAACCTGTCTGAAGAAACAACAAAAACACAAACATGCGAAAGTATATGTCACACTCTCATTCAAGCCTACGCAAGGTCAACAACAACATGCACACCCTTCATACATTATCATCAGCCACAGGGCACACATCCTTAAGTAGAACCATTAACGAAACCCTTCATTGTCCTATAATCCTCCACATGGCTTCACTGAAACTGTTACAAGTGTAGCAATGCTTCTGAGGAAATAAATGGAGATGCTACAAATCTAAACACCACAATTACTGAACGGTTTCAATTTTGTAAAGAATGTTTCAAAATTTAAATAATGTTAAACAAATCAGGAATAAAATAGAAAGTATATATTGACTGCTTTTAGCAACATTAAGAGAGATATCAGATTTAAAAAAAATTTATGTCCATCCTAGGCCTTTCTTAAACTTATTTTATGCTGCACAATGTCAATTCTAAACTATTTATTTTTACTGTTGGAACATACCTGCTGTCCTTTAACCTTCATTAACATGCCATAGATCACTGGAAATGGTCCAAAGTTACTTAGTAGTATAAGAAATCAGACCTTTTAATTTTAAAAAATTCTTTACATATTTCATATAAGGTGCAAACCACATGTCTAAAACAGATATAATTCAGAATCACTGACACATCCCCATCCATTCTGTTATCCAATAATATATATTAGTTATTATTGTCCAGAATACAAAACCATGTACTTAAGATAATTCACATGCATGATAACTTTATCAGGAGTCCCATCATAAGAAACGTTTCTCAGTTCCTTCAGCCTAAAATCCAGCAGAGATATTACCTCTCTCTGGAGGTTGACATCTGCGCCCTGCTTGATGAGTTCCCTCACACACTCATAATGACCACTGTAGGAAGCCACCATCAAGGCTGTTGTACCATACTAGTAAAAAAAAACAAAAAAAAAAACAAAAGCGATGCATAAAATATTAATATTAAAGCAATGACCTTATCCAGTGTAACCAGCATTTTAACCACCAAAATATATATATTTATATTTACATTCATATATTTATGAATGCTATTTTCTTTCTTTTTTAAACAACTTTTTAAGCAACTTACATGAGGTTGCAAGTCATAATTATGGGATGCTAAGTTATAATTAGAAGACACAATATTGTTATTTTGTCTAATGAAATGGCTATATAATTTTTTGTGTTTTGGAAGTTGGCTTCCATGTAAATGTGAACTGATTTGATTTCAATGCTGAATGCTGAAATAATGGCTTTAGTAATGAATGAGATATTCCATACATTGTCTTTGCAGTCGACATCTACTCGACCGCTGTTGAGCAGTAGTTGAAGAAGGGCCAGGTTCCCCTTTCTGGCTGCCCAAAACACAGCATTGGCCAGGGGTGTTTCCTTCTGCCAGAGACAAAAAAACAGAGTAGGCTTTTTCATCATGTGCCCAGGTGATGTAATGGATTATGTAACTAAAAGATTATTACATTGTGGTGTGTGCCATTGCTGTCCTAGCACAAAGGACAGCAAGGGGAAGGAAACATGCAATGTGACTCAAAGCATGCCCCAAGATAAATTCTCTGTTTAAAGTTGTGTTGTTATTGCTCATGAAGTTGTGGTAATCGTGTTTGTCACGTTATTTTGTGTTCAGGAATCCTGAGTGTTTGTTTTGAGGGTACTTACCACCTCAAAGTGTCTTATACATGATTATCCCAATCCCTTTATTTTGTGTGTTGATCAATGCACTCGTTATGATTTATCTTAGTATAAGCTGTACAATAGTTAATTAAAGAACATGTATCCCATTAATGAGGACATCTACGATTGTGGGGATATGCTGTTCTCTGGTTTGTTTACGTTCAGAAGCTCCGTGTTTTTTAAGGTGGGACAATATGTTTGAGGGAAAAAAATAAACTGTTGTTTGTACATGGCTGAAATGTAAAATGTAAATTTTTATTCACTGTTTGAACTACCACAGAAGCTCATTTGATACTTAAGTTGATTAGTTTTGTAGTACTTTAGGTCTGTGATTACTTTCATGCAGTTAGGGCTCTCTCATGACCACTTATGGTTATTGTCTCTTTCTGCCATAAGCAGAGAGAGAAATCCTAGTACCCTGGACCAAGACACTTTTTTTGCCATTGAAAGACACTGGGGAAGGAGTTTGTTTATGGATTTTTGACCATTCTTCTAGAAGCACATTTGTGAGGTCAGACACTGAAGTTGGAAAGAAGGCCTGGCTCGCAGTCTCTGCTCTAATCCATCCCAAAGGTATTCTATCCAGTTGAGGTCATAACAGTCAAGTTCTTCCACACCAAACTTGCTCATCCCTGTCATTATGCACCTTGTTTGTGCACTGGTGTGCAGTAATGTTGGAACTGGAAGGGGCTATAGACAGGTGGTATCTACATTTCTTACTTTCTCAACATTTTAACATGGTATAAGGTATAATAAAAAGTGAGCCTCATACCTGTGAGCACAAATTTTGGAACATGTTGCAGGCCTCAAATTCAAAATAAGTGAATATTTGCAAAAAAACAATAAAGTTTATGGACAGCACGGTGGCGCAGCAGGTTGTGTCGCAGTCACACAGTGGGTTCGATTCCCACCCCGGGTGACTGTCTGTGAGGACTTGGTGTGTTCTCCCCATGTCCGCGTGGGTTTCCTCCAGGTGCTCCGGTTTCCACCCACAGTCCAAAAACACACGTTAGTAGGTGCATTGGCGACTCAAAAGTGTGAGTGAATGTCTGAGTCGGTGTGTTGCCCTGTGAAGGACTGGTGCCCCCTCCAGGGTGTATTCCTGCCTTGCGCCCAATGATTACATGTAGGCTCTGGACATGAATGAATGAATAAAGTTTATCCATTGGAACATTAAATATCTTGTCTTTGTAGTATATTCAACTGAATATAGGTTGAAAGGTATTTTTAAATCATTGTGTTCTGTTTTTATTTATGTTTTACACAACGTCCCCAGCTCATTGGAATTGGGGTTGTACATGCCTGACTAAAAAAACATTTTTCAGCAAATTTCAGCAAGTGGTGCTGGAAGAACAGAAAAGTTAATAAATAAGCAAAATAAGACTCCACACTGTTCAATAGCATAGCTCATTAGCTAACAGGCACTCGTGGTTTAGCACACCACAGCAGATGATTTTCCAGGAAAATGAGGCTCAAAACACACACACTTGGAGAATAAAATCCTCATATCTGTGAGCATAAAGTTGAGTGTAATGTCTTCTGAGTATATTCGGTTTTCATCTTCCCTCCTCTCTTTTTTAACCCAAACTCAGCAATAAACTCACAACTGCCGTGGTTACTGTTGTGTTTTTCCCCAACCATTTTCAGAGTGTGACATCAACAGCCAATGAGCTCCCCTCCTGTGGCCTTTTTAAATTCACATGAAGGAACATGAATGGGCTTGTAGTTAAAGACAAAAAAAAAATACAATTTTGACACACCACACATGTTTTTATACTGAAATGCCACATTCATTTTGATATGCCCGTTTGGCTGTTTCTGTACCCGTTTGGAAGCTGTTTTGATCGCTCGGGTTTTCCTGTTTACTCGTTTCCATTGTTATTTCTATATTTATATCTGTTTTTATAACCTACTAACCATCCATAGATCTATCTTTTAGATTGTCTCCGCAGGAATATTCATTACAGAGGCACTAAAACTGCCACCGGACCCTGGAGTAACGTTCTTGGTGTAAGTTACTAAAATTCACTAAAAGCGGTAAGTACCTGCAATTCCATGGCTACTACTGGCTGTTTTGCCTGCTCAGAGTGTGGCATGTTTAGTTTAACGCCCTTTTCCACCTCTAGCGATAAATATAGTGGTTGTATTTGTAGTAAGTGTCAGCTAGTTAGCTCTCTGGTGGATAAAGTGGACCAGCTAGAAGTGCGCATCCGGAGCTTATTATTGTTGAGGGATAAACAGCGAGATTCAGTGTTAGCAACTCCGGGTGCCTTAGGGAGAGTTAGCACCCCCACGACTCCGGCGTTAGAGCCCTCACAGCGGGGTGAATGGGTGACGTCTCGGCGTCATAGCCGGAAAGCGAAGGCTGATGCTAACGCTGAGGCCAAAGCTAGCCCACCGGGACACCACGCTCCTCCGATTCGCGTGTCAAACAGGTTTGCCCCGCTCAGCGAAGCACCCGCTGAGGAGCCTGTTAAGAGTGCTCTGGTTATAGGAGACTCTATTGTTCGGCACGTGAAATTAGCTACTCCTTTAGGGGCGCCGGCAGTAACAGTTAGCTGTTTATCGGGAGCCAGAGCGCCGGATATTAGTGGCAACCTTAGACTGTTAGCTAATAGGAGATATTCGAGGGTAGTCATTCATGTAGGGGCCAATGATATTCGTCTGCGGCAGTCTGAGGTAACTAAGGGTAATATTACAGAGGTGATTAAACTGGCCCAGACGATGTCCGATGCCGTAATCTGCTCTGGCCCCATACCAATGCGGCGTGGCGACGAAGCTTACAGCAGACTTTGGGCGTTAAACTGCTGGATGTCCAAGTGGTGTTCCGAAAATCAAGTGGGCTTTATAGACAATTGGTTACGTTTTGAGGGCAAGCCTGGTCTTATAGGTAGGGATGGTATCCACCCCACGCGGGAGGGTGCTGCCTTACTTTCTTGCAGTATAGCACATAGTCTTTTAGTTAGTCAGCAGAGTAGTGTAGATAGCTGCTGACAATCCAGAGCCGGGACCAGGCCGCAGACAGACAGGCTAAACCGACCGTCTGCGAACTGTCTTGAGACGTCACCCAGGTTCAACTGTATTGAGACTGTGTCTTTCCCCCGAACTAAATGTAAAAGTAGAAAAACAAAATCAGCCTGTTTCAGCAACCTAATCAATATTAAATCATACACAACACCTAGCAGCAACACCTCAGAACTAAAATTTGGGTTACTCAACATAAGATCACTAAACTCAAAAGCACTCATCGTAAATGATATTATAAGTGATCATAAATTCAATGTTTTCTGTCTCACGGAAACGTGGGTTAAACCAAATGAATATTTAGCACTAAATGAAGCCACCCCCCTAGGCTATAATTATGCACATAGCCCAAGAATATCGGGCAAAGGAGGTGGAGTATGTGTAATTTACCAAAATACCCTAGAAATTAGTCTTAAACAATGTGACACCTTCTCTTCTTTTGAGGTTCTCTCCACTATTATTACAAATCCGGTCACAAAAAAGGACGCATTTTTATTATGCAACATTTACAGACCACCAGGGCCTTACTTAGAATTTCTGAAAGAATTCAGCGATTTTGCTACAAACCTAGCGGTGTGCAATCATAAAGTTATAATTGTAGGAGATTTCAATATCCATTTTGAGAAGGAAAGTGACCCACTAAAAAAGGCATTTACCTCAATCTTAGACTCTATTGGTATTACTCAAAATGTAACAGGGCCTACACACTACTGCAGCCACACTTTAGACTTAGTTCTGACACTAGGTCTTAACATTGACAAAATTAATATCTTACCGCAATCCTCAGCAATCTCCGATCATTACTTAATTTCATATGAGCTACGTTTTATCCATAATATATGTAAGAACCCTCGCTATTCTACAAGGCGTATAATAAAACCATCTACCGCCCTACAATTTATAGAAAACCTACCAGAACTATCGACCCCAGTTCCAACTCCATCAGACCCAATGGACCTAGATGTACTAACTGATTACCTAGAAAATACCTGTCGATCTACTTTAGAAAAGGTAGCACCACTTAAACATAAAAGTATAAGACAGAAAAAGCTCGCACCATGGTATAACGATAAGACCCGTACTTTAAAACAAACATTACGAAAACTAGAGCGGAAATGGCGATCAACCAAGCTTGAAGTGTTTCATTCTGCCTGGAAGGACAGCCTTATAGAATATAGAAATGCCCTCACTAAAGCTCGCTCAGCATATCTGGCCTCGCTGATCTCCAATAATAAAAATAATCCGAGAGCACTGTTTAGTGTGTTTTCTAGAATTACAAAAAATCAAGCAGGTTCTGAACAACTAATTCCAGCAACTCTCACCAGTAAAGATTTTATGGACTTTTTTAATAATAAAATTGAGAATATTAGACAACAAACTCTAGCCACAGGATCAAATCCATCCTGGCTGCCACCCGATGTGAATGAAATAAAACATAATATAACTGTAAAAGAAAGACTTGAAACCTTTTACCCACTCCCACAATTAGAACTAGAGAAGATTATCACCTCCGCAAACTGTACAACTTGCACACTTGACGCAATTCCCACAAAGTTGCTCAAAGAAGTACTACCAGCTATTATTGATCCTCTTTTAACTATAGTAAACTCATCGCTTAGTCTGGGCCATGTACCCAAAGCTTTTAAACTAGCAGTTATTAAACCTATGATCAAGAAACCAAATCTTGATGCTAGTACACTGTCTAATTACAGGCCTATTTCTAATTTGCCATTTCTGTCTAAGATCTTAGAAAGAGCTGTGGCCCAACAACTTAGTTCATATCTACATAAGAATCATATATATGAAAAATTCCAATCTGGATTCAGGCAACATCATAGTACAGAGACAGCTCTAGTCAAGATAACAAATGATCTTCTTCTTGCCTCTGATCAAGGCCACGTATCCCTGTTGGTGCTTCTTGACCTAAGCGCAGCCTTCGATACAATAGACCACAATATTCTCATAGAAAGGTTAGAAAACATGGTTGGAATCACAGAGACAGCCCTATTATGGTTCAAATCTTACTTAACGGAACGTTATCAATTCGTAAAAGTAAACAATCTAACTTCAAATTATTCTAAAGTAAGATTTGGAATTCCACAAGGCTCTATTTTAGGACCATTATTATTTACATTATACATGTTACCGCTAGGCACAGTTATAAGAAACCATGACATTAACTTTCACTGTTACGCAGACGACACACAATTGTATATTTCAGCCAAGCCAGATGACAAACACAGATTAAAGAAAATAGAGGACTGTGTAAAAGACGTGAAAGGCTGGATGTTGCGTAACTTCCTCCTTCTAAACAGCAACAAAACAGAGGTCCTGCTTTTGGGTCCAAAAGTGACAAGAAATAAATTATCAGATTTAATTTTAAATCTCGCTGACTTTCCAGTTAAACCTGGTTCAGCAGCAAAAAATCTTGGTGTCATAATTGACCCGGATTTATCATTTGATCAACACATAGGTAGTATCACTAGGACAGCTTTTTTACATCTTCGCAATATTGCTAAGATTAGAAATGCCTTATCCCTCCAGGACGCAGAAACATTAGTACATGCCTTTATTACTTCAAGGCTTGACTACTGTAACGCACTACTGTCAGGATGCACCAGCAGCAATTTAAGAAAACTTCAACTAGTTCAAAATGCTGCAGCTAGGGTCCTCACTAAAACTAGAAAATTTGAACATATCAGCCCAGTTTTATCATCACTTCATTGGCTGCCTGTTAAATTCCGCATTGACTACAAAATTTTGTTATTAACATATAAAGCTCTACATGGGCTTGCTCCTGAATATCTTCAAGATACAATTTCCTATTATGAGCCTCCACGTTCACTCAGATCACAGAATACTGGATTTTTAAATGTTCCCAGAATTCAGAAGGCCTCAGCTGGGGGAAGAGCCTTTTCTTATAAAGCCCCCCAACTCTGGAATGATCTTCCAAAAAATGTTCGGGACTCAGACACAGTCGCAATCTTCAAATGTAGGCTAAAAACTCATTTGTTTAGTTTATCATTTGGTAGCTAATGCTCCCCCATAGATAAAGGCGGCAGATCCGGGGGGTGCATGGACACAGGGAATTATAGTAAACTGAGACGCTGGTGCTGTCGTCCCGCCGCTTCTCGCGATCACTCAGGTTTGTTGACGGTGGAGCGGAGGGATGCCAGTGTTTCAGGATGCTCCCGTGTCTGTGTGTCCTCCTGGTTCTCTCCTTTTAGTTAATGCTGTCATAGTCAGATCTGCCGGAGTCATTAGCCACACTCTGGAAATTTTTATATTTTCTACTTTACAAACACAAAACAGTTCAAAACTAATTCCATCCCTTTACATCTTTCCGAGTAAACGACTGCCCACCTGTCTGTCTGGACACTGATGGATGACTGTCGAGATCCTCCTCCACGCTTCAGACCAGCTGCCCACGCTCCAGCAACCACCAAGTGCCTTGAAGCTGTCCCTACACTGAAGTTCTCATGGACTACTAACTATCATCACCAGTAGATTGACCAGAGGAGGATGGGTCACCCCTTGTGAGCCTTGGTTCCTCCCAAGGTTTCTTCCTCAGCTGGGGGAGTTTTTCCTTGCCACTGTCGCCCCTGGCTTGCTCACTTGAGGGTTTTACATTTGTCTTTACATTTCATGTCAAATCTTGTCTTACTGGAATTCTGTGAAGCTGCTTTGTGACAACATCAGTTGTGAAAAGCGCTATATAAATAAATTTGATTTGATTTGATTTGATATACCATCCACATTTTTAAATATCACGGTATACGGTATTATCGTTATACTGCCCAACCCTAGAAGGGGTCATCTCCAAAGTGTTCCCACAAAGTTGGGAGCATGAAATTGTCCAAGATGTCTTGGTATGCTTAAGCATTAATAGTGCCTTTCACTGGAACTAAGGGGACGAAAACAACTGAAATTCCTGAAAAACATCCCCACAACAAAATCCCCCCTCCACCAAATTTTACATTTGCCAAAATGCAGTCAGACAAGTACTGTTCTCCTGGCAACCAACAAACCCATACTCATTTATTGGATTGCCAGATGGCGAAGCATGATTCATCACTCCAGAAAACACATCTCCACTGCTCTAGTGTCTATTGGCAGCGTGCTTAACACCACTGTATCCGACGCTTTGAATTGCGAACTATGTGTACTATGCACCATGTGTAATTTTACGTGGCCTATCACTTTGTGGCTGAGTTGCTGTGGTTCCCAGTTACATCCACTTTGTTAAAATACCAGACAGTTGATATTTAGTAGTGAGGAAATGTCATGACTGTTCTTGTTGTTCAGGTGGCATCCTATCACGGTACCACGTTGGAATTCACTGAGCTCCTGAGAGCCACCCATCCTTTCACAAATGATTGTAGAAGCAGTTTGTATGCCTAGGTGCTTGGTTTATACACCTGTGGCCATGGAAGTGATTGGGACACTTGAATTCATTGGATGGGTGAGTGAATACTTTTGACAATATAGTGTTTGTTATTGCTTTAAATAATAATTGGAATTTAAAGTTGGTAAACACCAATTAACTATTGCATCTTTTAAGCTATAAAGGGGAGTTAATAAGAAGTTAAGCTCACAAAAATGATGTGAAGCCAAGATTCGCATGGTACAGAACTAACAGCAGGACATGACTGTCAAAACATCTAAATTTAACATTTAACATCTAATTTTAACAAATGCCTGACAGACCAGACTTGGTTAATCATGAGAAGGGGGCGGGCCTGGCAGGCAGTGTCTGACCAGCCAGGCTGTCAATCATTTCAATTATAGTGTAACCCTGCCTCCATATGATATAACAGAACAACGTTTAAATAATTGATTTCTTGGACGGAAAAAAGAAATGGGCAAATATTAAAACAGGGAAAGCTAACTGTTGGAATGAGACTTTTGGCTGCCCAAATAAAAACATGGGGGTAGCGGATCGAATATCATACTGCCACCAGAGGCACTGAACCTGTGCTAGCTTCATTTTTCAGATGTTTTTGCTGTGCATGTTTTCTACAGTCGTTGATCTTCTTTACCACATTACTGCACCATTTTTCCATATATACTAAAAGGTAAAAGGCTATATGGCTATTCAAAACGTGAATTCAATGCAATGTAAACAGTAAACACTACATATGAAGGTGCTACTGCCAGACCCATCCCAATCTATGAACCAGGACATATTGATGTTTTAACGTTATTACACTGAGTCAGCAGCTCTCCATGCTCACAGCACATATTTTATATTTATGTCTTTGCAACGAGCTCTTTAAAACTGATTTTCTCGTGTGCGCGTTTGTGTGTGTGTGTGTGCGCGTTATTGCAGAAAGCTCATGAAGCCGTTTACCTTGAAAGACATGCCGAGATCATTCGAGCCTCATCCCGCGCATGCGCCGCACACTGTTTTATTGTCCACTGGTGTACGAGGAGAATGTTTCGTTTTAAGATTGCCTCGAGGTACTAAGGCTTACTGCAGAACTCGACACGGGGCGTTTACTTCAGCAGACATTCTCTCTCTCTCTCTCTCTCTCTCTCTCTCTCTCTCTCTCTCTCTCTCTCTCTCTCTCTCTCTCTTCCCCCCGCTGAGACACGCGCGCGCGTATTATGTACTTTGTGGGGACCATGTGGTTTAAAAAAATAGGGTTTTTTAAAGCTGCAGCTAAAGCTAGACATTGCGTTGAGGTTAAAAATATATTATTTCTGAATTCCAATAGAGCTTGAATTATGTATTGGCAATTTAATATTTTAATCTCTCGTTACCACATCTAGCTAAGTAATTAATTTATTCATACTGTCTGCAAACGCTTATCCATTTCAGGGTCGCAATGGGTATATACCAAGAATCACTGGGCCAGTACATCACGGCACCACGCACTCACTCACTCACATAGTCACAACTAAGGATAATTTTGAACACCAACACGTGCTTTTGGACTGTGGATGGAAACCAGAGCACACAGAAAAATTCCACACCGACACGAGAACACACAACTCCTTACCAGTGTGTGGAGCCACCGTACTACCATGAAGTAATATCATGTTCCCATGCTTTGTTAAGTTGTTCTTATTGCAATTTTGGGCTCAGTTTCCCAAAAGCTGTGTAGTATTAAGATAATCTGAGAAAACGAGCTAATATAAAAACAATATATAAAAGGGGATTAAAATACAGTGGGCGCAAGGCAGGAATACACCCTGGAGGGGGCGCCAGTCCTTCACAGGACAACACGATGATCCCAGGTAGGCTCTGGACCCACGGCGACCCTGAACTGGATAAGCGGTTACAGATAATGATTGAATTAAAATACAGTGACTATCAATGCATAGTGGATGGATTTCCATATTTATCAATATATATTTGAAAATAAAATATTTACATCAATATTAAATAAACTTCTGTATTAACCAATTTTGTTGCCAGCCCCTATTTTGGGGACAACAAATTGGGGACAAAGTGTAGTATGTTCTCCCCATGTCTGTATCAGTTTCTTTCCACAGTCCAAAACAATGGTTTGGTTGGTGGATTTGCTAAGTCACAGTGTCCATAAATATGAGTAAATGGCTGAGTTGGTAAACACCCTTTGAACTGGCACCCTGTTCAGAATCTACTCCTATTTTGAGCCCAGTTATCCCAGGTAGTGTTCTGACACACAGCAACCCTGAACAGGATGAAGTTTTTACAGATGATGAATGAAATGATGAATTATAAACAACCACTTTCATAATTATTGTTTGCTTGGCCGTACGGTGTCGCTGTTACACAGCTCCAGGTTCCACTGTCCATAGGAGTGAATATGAGTGAATGAGTGAGTGTGTTACCCCACAAAGGACAGGCACCCCCTCCCTTAAGCAGTTAAGAAGTTGGTGACTTTCTGGTGACTACTCATTTAAAATTTATAATAAATCCTCCCAAATACTACAATAACATTTTATTGAATGTTAAGATGAACATGAATTAATATATACTTGATTCTAATCAGAAACAACAGGGATGTGCTAAAATAATCTGAGATTAATATACTAATTATGACTGTTTCATACATTTTTAGACATCTCACTCAGCATTCCTTCTGACATGAAAGTTGTTAATAGGGATTTTCACTTTCGTTTTGCAATAACAGCATCTACTCTTCTGGAGGAGCTTTAAAATAGATGTTGGAACATTCTGGAGATGGCATTGAGCCATAGGAGCATTAGTGCTATCAGGTATTGATGGTGGATGATTAGTTTCAACTCATCCTAAAGCTAGGGGACTTTATAGCATTCTAGCTCATGCTTAGCATTAGACAAGGCTCGTGTAGCTGCTCAGGAAAGTCACATTTTATTCCATGATTTTCTGTGGATCTTATCCAAACAGTGCATGCTCCTCTTAGAAAATTTGTGTCTGAATTTAGTGCATCATAAAGTAGCAAATTCATACTTAGAGGTATAATAAAACCTATTATTATTATTATTATTATTATTATTATTATTATTATTAAATTACATATTTATTTATTGTTTGCTCTGGGACATATAATGATTGCATATAGCAGCCCTAGTTTCTAGTGTTTTCTATTCTCTGTCATTGTGGGAACATTTGGTCCCCAAAAATGGTCACAAAAACATATATATTCTGGTTATGTCTTTTATTATGATGGTTTAAAGTGAGAGTTCATAACTTATAAATCAGTTCTTAATGCCTGACAATGCATGAATCTCATACCCTCAAATCAAAAACGATTGAAGACAGAACACAAAGACATAAATGCTCATTATTTGGCAGGCCAAAATGTAATGGTTACTGCTGATATCATTGTGTGTGACCTCAGGTGATGATCTTCATGAACATCACTGTCTGATGGCTTGACCATAGGAAAGATTGGATCAGTGTGTATCAGGAACTGCTGTAATCATGGATTTGGTGCTGAATGGACTATTTAGCCATGCCCATTTCATCTGATGCCATTAGATGTTGCCACACAGTGCAGAGTTGAATGTGTTGATTGCAGGGCTGAATAAAAATCACCTGCTGGTGTCATGTTTCCTGAGCGCACCATTTGACGTTTGACGTCTGTGTAACGGTCCAGACGGGTATGATTATACTGGACTGGGTGTTATTGAGACACAAAGCTTATTATTTAAGGCCTGACTCTGTTTACTCTTGGCCGAGGAGGTGAAAACACACCTTCCCCATGGTATATAAACAAGGGAGGTTTCTTTTGTGACCTCCAAACAGCATTCCAAACAAGATCTGACCAGCCATCCATTCTCTGGACTGTCCATTACAATAACATGCCTGGTGAGTAGCAAATATTTTACTGGAAAACAATTGTATCTCAGAAATGTTAACTTCACAGGAGAAAGCAAATTTGAATCCGAGTTAATATCCAGAGATTTCATACCAAGCCATTTATTACTGGTTCTATTGCTATATTCTTGGCTTTACTTTCATAAATGGCATAGAACTATTCGTGTGCTCAGATTTTGCTGAAAATAATGCAGATACATTGTTTTCACTGGACAGAGCAATTATGAACTGTTTTTTTTTTCAAAGAATTTTTTGCTTATACTTTCTCTGAGCTTTGTTTACTTAAGATATAAACAAAAATGTATTTAGTTTTATCTCTTCATATTCCACCTTAATTGAGAAGGATTTTGACACCCTACTGATATATATCATAAAATAAAAGTATCTTATGAATGTGCTTTCTATCACATATTTAACTGTATTAGAACTGTTTCAATAATAATTTAAATAGCTTACAAATGTTATAGGAAATGTAATTGACTATACAAATATTGATATGAGCTCATGGACAAAACAAAACAAATAACAAACAAAAACCTTGCTGTGTCCAATTTCCAATTTTGTGAATTTTTAAAGATTTGTATTTACCACATTAATCTTACAATTATAATATTTATTAGGTAAGAAAGCTTGTTTTAAGTGATTTTATTTGGAGAGTGTTTATTTTTTAAAGTATGGTTTTTCAGTGCATTATTCAATCAGTCAAAATTCAAATTAAAATGGCCAATAGAATAAGACCATCTAGTTACATAAAATAATTTAAATCAAACAAAATACTAAAGAAAATGTAAATAATCTTATCATATTTTTACAACTACCTTATAATGAGAAATATTAGCAGTGACAGGAATTGCTAAGCAACATTTTATTATTTTTGTAAAGTGCAATGAATGGCTGTTAGTAATATAAGAACTGAGAATTCAGCAGAGAGGCAATATAACTAAAGGACAGTATTGTTTTGGACAGATACTTGTCGTGTCCACTGGATGGAGGTGTTTAGCTGGACAGTTTTGTTATGTCTGGTTGTGGCCATGCCAATCAGGGCAACAACAGAGTCTGAAGAGGAGTCGCCCACAGAATGGATGCGATGGAAGAAGGCTAATGGAATATCTTATGAAGAAGAGGTGTGTAATATACAATAAATTATATCAAACTGCTAAATAACATGGTGAAAATTTATTTAGCTTTATCGACAAAAAATAGCACTAATTATAGTTATATGGGGTGTCTCCAGACTTCGACACAGCTTACCTGTCTTTTGGTGCCCTCTCCCAAATTTCTGTTTCAAAAATATGATATACTGTGTTTGTGTTTTATTCAATGAAACACAGGGTTTTAAAATGAGATGTTTCTGATGTGGGGCACGCGCCCCCTAGGGGGGATGTAGAGCACCACTGTGAATTGTGAAGAGTTTGGTGTATTCTCCCTGTGTCTGCCTGGGTTTCCTCCTGGTGCTCCGGTTTCCTCCCATGGTCCAACAATATGTTGGTAGGTGTATTGGCTACTCAAAAGTATCCATAGGTGTAAATGAATGTTAGAGTGTGTGTTGCCCTGCGCTGGACTGGCACACCCTCCAGGGTGTGTTTCTGTCTTGCACCCAGAGATTCCAGGTAGGTTCTTGACCCACCGCAACCCTTAACTGGATAAGCGGTTTCAGACAATCAATGAATGAATAAATGCCTTAGTGTTTTCCCTCCACTTTCCATTTTACTTCCATTAATTTTATTTTGAATATAAAATAGGGGGAAAAAATCAATTAACGGAAGGTACTCAGCTCCAAAATGTATGTCACTTGTGATAATTCTTTAAAATAAATTCCAGTGGAGTCTGGAAGCTAAAGATCTGTATGTGCATGTCAGAATGAGGAGCTTAAAAAATTATAAATCTATAAAAGGGAAGCACTGCAGAGCAATTTTTGAACCACTGGTTTAAAATTATTTACACATAATTGCATTCCATTTTTATTTCCATTTTATTCAATTTTATTTAAAAGAGTGTTGTAAAGAATATTGGAAAAAAAACACCCAGGATTTGCAGTTAAGAGCAGAACAAAATAAAATGGAAACACAAAGAAAGAGAGATATTCCTGATTTCTGGAATGTAACTCGAAATGTTCTTCTTGCCCAAAGACTGATGACATGGAGAGACGGGCCATCTGGGAGACCAACAAAAAAATTATTGAGGATAACAATAAAAAATTCCATATGGGCTTGTCAAAGTTTACAATGGCGATGAACAGATATGGTGACCTGGTAAGTCATTTTCCTTCAAAATTAGCATGATATCTAGCACATATACTGACTTTTTCAACTGATTTTTAAGCAGTGGATGACATAACAGCTCCCATAATGCACTGTCTATCTCACCTACACAGAGGATTTTTGTTGTGTTTAGTGTTTACAGTAATGTATGTGTTCCATCTCTTGTATCATCTCTTGTATTTATGTCTCTTTCCCACCTTCATGTTATCAACCATCATGTTGTTTTACGCCCCTCTTGGAATCCCATCCTGTGTGGGGCAGAGAGTTAGCATGTTAATGATGTCCCCATAGTGCTTGTCTACATTTTAATCATATTTAAACCATTTAAGAATCAATGCAATGGAAATCCTGATGCCTGCCTAAGGGCATGTCAGAGTGAGAATATCAAAATGTTCTCTCTTTATTTGCATTGTATAGACTAAGATTGAGTATGAGCAGCTACAGGGAGCTAAGATCAACAGCAACGTGAAAAGAACAGGAAAGGTTGCCTCTGCAAAGAAGTTGCGCCATGATGCTCAGAAACGTGGATCAAATTTAGTGGACTACAGGACCATGGGATACGTCACTGAGGTCAAAGACCAGGTGCGGTTTGCCTCTCCTCAGCTACCAGTGTTAGGTAGACGGCTACATTGTTTTGTATACATGTAGAATAATATGATGATCTGAAAAGAACTAGCACATTGCTATTGCTGGAACAAAAACACTGCATTATATGGAACCTCAAAAGGTCCATGTACCATAAGGGTACATATTTGAGTAGTGTGGGGGAATATTTTTTTTGTAATTTCCTATGTGAGGCAACAACAACATATTTAACCTGTGTGTTTTGAAAGTTTTTATACTGTAGGCCTAAATCTAACATGTCTGTTTTTGCTTATAGAGCCCCTTTTAATTTTCTTGTTTTCTCTGCTCAGGGCTACTGTGGGTCATGCTGGGCTTTCAGCACTACAGGTGCCATTGAGGGCCAAATGTTCAAGCAGACAGGTCAGTTGGTGTCACTGAGTGAGCAGCAACTGGTGGATTGCTCCAGGTCTTATGGCACATACGGTTGCAGTGGGGCATGGATGGCCAGCGCCTACGAGTATGTCGTCAGTCATGGGCTGCAAGGCACTGACACTTACCCTTATACCTCTGTGGTGAGTGGATCAATATCCAGTTTGATCAGGACAGATGCTACGCAGCCTGAATCGAACAACCCAACATGAAATTTTACCTATTTTTTTCTGTTGGATTCAAACCATATTTTAGGAGTACTATAAAATCCTCCTATCCATTATCTGATCGTGTCAGAGTTTGACCGATCAGGGCCCAGTTTCAGTTTCATTTTCTAAATTTTGGCTCTGTCCGAAACAGTGTCCTACTGCCTACATAGTGCACATCAGAGATTATACAACTGATACTACTACACTTATGACCTACACTGTGCACTACACAGTGTGGATGGAGTTTTTTCTGTCTTTATTGAAATTGCAACTGCAATTTGGTATGACGTGCATTGTCATAGCAATGGTTCATTACATCTTGTTAGTAGGTAAGAGTGTAGTATTTTAGTATACATTGTTCTACCCTGCTGAACTCTATTTTAAGATTTTAATATTAATTGTTTCTTGTCTTCAAACTTAGGCTTGTATCATCGAGCAACTGCAACTACATTCTGACCAAACAAACTGAATTTGGTCACCTATAAATTTATTATATATATATATATATATATAAAACCTATACATAATTTTGGTTGCCTTGCAGTGTGATCACTGCCTATATGATTTGGTCAAAGAAGTGTACATTATATAGTATATAATGTGTGGTTATTATCTTACATATGCTTTCATTTACTTTTAGGTGGTAAAAATGACTTATTGGTTCTTTAAAGCGGTTATGGCTAATTTAGTAGCACTTATTCTGAATGGTCAAAATTTTTCAAATTAATAAATTTTTATCTGTTTTGACATCTGTTTTTTAGGACACACAGCCATGTTTCTATGACCGCAATCAAGCCATAGCCAAAATAAGTGATTACAGGTTCATTCCCAGTGGAAATGAACAGGCATTGGCAGATGCCTTAGCAGTCATTGGACCAATTACTGTTGCAGTAGATGCTGACCACCCAAGCTTTCTGTTTTATAGCTCAGGTAAGTGTAAAAGTTTGTATCAAGAATGCCTGAACTGTAAATGGAAAAAAAATCTTTCAAAGATTATAAGCATGTGCTTACTAAATAATGAATTCTTGATAAGCGTGCATTTTTCTGTAAATGTCATCACAGGGATATTTGAGGAGCAAAGCTGCAATCCAAATAACCTCAGCCATGCTGTGCTATTGGTTGGCTATGGCTCTGATGGCGGCAGGGATTACTGGATCATTAAAAACAGGCAAGAACTTACCCTCATATCTTCATTCATTTAGAGCACCTACTCTGTTGATATCCACATGACAAACATATTTTCAATTACCATCTACAAACACTGCATTGTACTATATCAGAAACTGGCCTTGGGTTAGACCTCTAACAACAGCAAAAGTTACGTTTATAATTTTCAGAGATTATTTACAGATTTACAGTAAAGTATCCTGAATCCATAGCCATGTAAACATATTGTTACTAATAAACAACTAGGCTATTAGACATTTCTGCCATGTACATGTAGCTAATAATATTTGTTATATAATTTACTTGTTATTATACTTTAAATGTGCAACTCACATGATAAAAATAATCAGCTTACTTTGGAAAAATTGTCTGACTGGTGCTTTAATGTTGAGTGTTATGTAATTTAATGTCTTTTCTTCTGTGCACAGCTGGGGGACGAGTTGGGGCGAGGGAGGATACATGCGCATGCTTCGGAATGGCAATAACAACTGTGGAATCGCCAGCTATGCTCTTTACCCAATATTATAAGGGATGTTTGTCAAATAAAGAGTGTTTAAATTGTAACTCTATGTATGAGATTTTTTTTAAATGTAAAAACTCAGACACCGCCCTTTCCATAAGAAAGTTCCATATACCACCACATGTGCTCGAATGGACTTTATGCCACCCCACTCCCCATCCCACAAATCACAACTACACATGCACGCATGCACACGCAAACATACACACACACACACATACACAGGTAACTAATTCAAAATGAGTACTTAGAGTTAAGAGTTATTGACTGCTTAATATATTAATCTTTTACATGCAAAAACCTTTTCCACAAATGTTGGGATGCTGTGCAAAATGTAAATAAAATCAGAATGCAATTTTTCAAAGGACAATATAAGTTCACAGTTTGAACATTTGAAATGTCTTTTTTCTGTTTTCATATTAATATAGGCTTTTCCATTTCATTTCCATTTCCATTTCAAAATGGAAATACATGGTGAAGTTAAGCTTATGTGCAGCTGATCCTGAGCATTCCTTTCTCTTGGCACAGCTTTTATTTGGTGGTAAAGTTATTGGTAAATAATCGGTGCACCTTAAAGGTGAGGTTCACGACTTTACAAAAAACAAAATGCACGTTTTATAAAATTCTGAGGATGTTTCCTCATCATCTGTTAGTTCGCCAGTCAGTTTGAATGCTCAAAACTGGACTAATGTGTTTTTACAAAAACCCCAGTGTCAGTGAATGGGTAAAAAAAGTGTCTTGGTCCAGTATATTACATTCTCCCTTATGTAGATCTGCTCAATGCACAGAAAAGGCATTCGGAATTAAGAGACCTTGAAAAGCATTAACTAAGATGAGGATATTGCTCTATTCCTGCACCATGGGTGCATAATATTTCCTTATTTTTCCTTATGTTATTTAGATTACATAGGTGGAAATTCAGGAGATGGTTAACTGCCTCAACTTAAACATAGACTGGAAGTACTACAAAACTAAACAACTTGAGTTGCAAATAAGTTTCTGTAGTTGTTCAAACAGTGAATCAAAACTTACAGATGTTTATCTACAGTACGTGTTAACAACTGTCATGTTTTCCCTTGCAAAATACCGTTCTACCTTAAAAGATAGAAAGTAGAGATTCTGAATGTAAACAAACCAGAGAAAACAGCATTTTACCAGAATTGTATACTTTCATTTAAAGGAAAACAAACTACTTAAACATGCCTGCCCCCTGTGGTGGATCTGATCTGTAGAGCACTTATGGATTCGTTCAGGGAATACAAAATTGTAGATTCTTCTTTTATTAACAAAAACAACTTTGTCTACATATATAAGGTTTTAAGTCATATGTTGTGTGGCTGTAGTATAACAGATATTATTCCAGTTTTATTTGTTCTTCTCACATAATACTCAGATTATGGTTTTGAGTCAGGAGTGCTGGACCTACAGGAGCCTAAGGGTGGTTTATTATTTTTTTAACCCATAGCTCGTTGTGAAAGGTGATGGTTATCTCATGTTTACGCCCACAGAGTAAACACATTCCACAGCTTACAGGCCCAGTGTAAACACCTTCACAGCATGCATCACTCTACAGAGCCTAATAGGTCCTCACCCAGTACCAATGACAGGCACAAGGCCTTGTGTTGCAGTGTTGTGTCTCACTGGAGTTTGTGGAGGACAAATGCTGACATATTTTGCACCAAAGACACTGTGTACTTTCCCACAGGGGAAAAAGACAAAGTGAGTCTAACAGCAGAACAGCTCAGTCCTAGATGATTTTGGTTAGTCTGAGCATTACATACATTACAGTGAACATACACACATATAATGTACATTCATACACCAAATTCCAAAAACATCAGGACATTTTGAAAAATGTAGGTAAACAATGTATAAAACGCAAACAAATGTGATTTTTTTCTGGTCACCACAGTGGCATGAAAATTCTTTTGTATACTTATATCTATAATCTAGGACAAAATTTGAAATTATTATGTATTAAATAATTCATTCATTATCTGTAACCACTTATCCAGTTCAGGGTCGCGGTGGGTCCAGAGCCTATCTGGAGTCATTGGGTGCAAGGCAGGAATACACCCTGGAGGGGGCGCCAGTCCTTCACAGGGCAACACACACACACACACACACACATTCACTCACACACTCAGCCCTACGGACATTTTTGAATTGCCAATCCAGACACCCAGAGCGGGACGCGAACCAATTACCTCCAGGTCCCTGGAGCTGTGTGACTTTATATATGAATGTTCATTAATATAATTTAAGGGGTGGCATGGTGGTGCAGCAGGTAGTGTCGCAGTCACACAGCTCCAGGGGCCTGGAGGTTGTGGGTTCGATTCCTGCTCCGGGTGACTGTCTGTGAGGAGTTGGTGTGTTCTGCCTGTGTCCGCGTGGGTTTCCCTCGGGTGCTCCGGTTTCCTCCCACGGTCCAAAAACACACGTTGGTAGGTGGATTGGCGACTCAAAAGTGTCCGTAGGTGTGAGTGAATGTCTGTGTTGCCCTGTGAAGATTGGTCCCCCCTCCAGGGTGTATTCCCGCCTTGTGCCCAATGATTCCAGGGAGGCTCTGGACCCACCGCAACCCTGATATGGATAAGCGGTTACAGATAATGAATGAATGAATGAATGAATGAATTTTAGACATATTCCCTGCCTTCTATCCTCTCTCTCTCACACACACACACACACAAAATACCCCCGTACAGCAAAGATGCCCCACGATCTCTGCATGCCTTACCCTTCCCTAAAAGACAGCAGATCTAAGCCTTCCATAGTAGTTTGTTTGTGAACAGAGAAAGCACAAGCCTGAGATGCTGAGGCAGGCAGTGAAGATGAATGGGTCAGGGGTGTACCTGAAGGAGACTTAACTTCTTATAGAGCATTCACTACAGGTGTACAGGTCTTGATGCATTCAATGAATAATTAGCCCATATGCTGGACAATATGATAGAAAGGACAATATGCTGAATGATAGAAAGATTTAAATTGTATGTTGTGATTTTTATATTTGTTAAATCCAAGTGCACGTAAACAAACCCAGCAGATTTCATTAATCCAATGTGCAGCAAAAGTCGATTTACTGTGATTATAAAACCAACTACAATTAATTGTTGTCATTATTCACCCTCTCCTAGTGCTGTGTGTCACATGTTTTGTACTGTGTTTTGTTTGCCATGTGCTTCTATTTCAGTTTCAATTCCTCACTTGTCCTTTGGTCATTCCCTACACCTGTGAGCTCTCAGGGATAATGTGACAGCCATGTATTGTCAGTCTTTTTCTTTTTTTTTTGTAGTTCTGTAGCTGTTTGCTGTTATGCACGTATTCATTCTAATGAGCTCATGTTCTTGGGTTTTGTTTTTAAAGTTTATGTTTTCTGTTCACATTTAATAAAATTACAACCTACACACATGTATCAGACATTCCTCATTCCTGTTCACTGCATTGCAATTGTTCATACTGTATATTGCCAGAAGACATGTATGTATGTTTCTTTTTCTGATTTGCATTTGATGCAAGGATCTGTGAGTGTATATCATTGCTGTCCATTAAAAACATGTATTTTTGTGGATTTTCAGTTGACTACATCATTTGAACATAGCAGCTGTCCTTCACAATGTGTGAAAACTGCATGAAGAATGGACCAATAAGAATGATAAAAAAATATTTGGAACCTTTTTACATGTAAAAATCTTTTTACATTGACTTCCATTGAAAGATAAGTGTTCTTTTTCCCCTTCTACTGTAAAGTTACTGTTTTGGGTGATATATATTTTTAATTAAACAGCGATGACAGTTTGTCTAGTTGTGTAAGAAATATTACATTTCAAATGCACAGAGTTTAAGAACACCAGAAAGCAACAATTTTCTAAGACTTTAAAAGGGTGATAACATTTCCCTGCAAATTTCTATGAAAATGAATCTCTCCTGAAAAGAATGGAAAATACAGTAAAGACAAATAGTGGACACATTAAACAATGAAGCTGTTCACGATTTTATTTTTGTTTTACTGTTGTTGAGTGTACTTTAATGTAAGTGTTTAAATTCTTTATATAGACAATGACTGATTCCAAAATTATTAATCAGCCTCTTTCTTCAATATTTTTTTTAACAAATTTTCACTCATTTAGGGTCCACATAGTGATCTGATTCTTTTCTCATATTCAAAAGTTAGTAGGAATTCACAAGGGTGAATTTAATTTTCTACATTTATTATAATAAAATAGCTTGTACGGACAATGCATGCCCCCACCCTTATGAAGGACTGCAGAGTTAGGGAGGGACTTTTAAAGAAGGAAGTAGGTCAAAAATTGGTGCAAGAGCTATTCCTTGGTGATTACACTAACAAGAAGTCTTGGCCGGGTATGCAATGTTATCACAAGAAAGGAGATAAGAAGTGATCTTTGAGTCTGGGGAAGATCTAGACCCAGGACATTTTGCCCTTGTTGCTGTTCTTGTGTTTTTGCATAGTATTTGAACTTTTTTCAAGTCTGGATTTAGAATTCTCTGCAGTGAAGGAGTATACAGCAGACCCATAGATGAGGACTTTTCTGCAGAAGTAGAGAAAACCAGCTGTAACAAATTTCAGGTTTTCTTCTTTCTGTCAGTGGATGAAAGAAATTATTTTGACCCTGAACATTGCCTTGATATAGAAACACATGTGAGTGAATGAATGCAGGATGAACTGTGTCTGGATGCTTCTCTTCTTCTATCTGTGTGGACTATGCCTTTGTGCTGCTGACCAGGGGACACCATCAAGTTATGACTGGTTCAGGTATCAGCATCAAATGCAAAGGTCTTCCAGAACAGACTGCAACCCCACATACACCCACCACATGGCAGTTACACAGGTAAAGACCCATGCACCAGTCTATTACTCAAAAGTACATATATATACATATGAAAATGATTTTGGAAAAATCATTCTAGTTCATACATATGTCAAAGAATGTACAGAATCCTTAGTATGTCAAGGGCAGAAAAACAATATTTAGAGGCTAAACAAATTCTATCATTATGTTTATCAGTTTAATATAAAATTGTAACAATTTAACAACAAGCTCCCTCAATGTTAAACTCCTTCCCTCAGGTTAAGTAAGTTTGAAATTAATGTCTCAGTCATTTTAACTAACTGGAGGAATGGTTTATTATTCTGAAGTGAAGTGAAATAAATGGGGAGAACACTTATGTCAAACTGAGGGGATTATATGTGGTTATTCATAACCTTATATATATATATGTGTGTGTGTGTGTGTGTGTGTGTGTGTGTGTGAATGAAAAAAAATCCATATTGTGATAATAAGAATATACTGACTTTAATGACGTCATGCAGTTATGCAAAATTTGGCACATTTTCCTTACGTCTCCTTTTCCTTGAGTCATTTAGACAGCAACAAATTTGGCGGAAATTGCCTCTGCGATGGAGCAGTTGTTTCAAAAAGGGGTGGGACTTCAGTAGTGTGGAGGTGGTTTGGTTGCAAAATATCACATGTACCACAAACTTATGGAGAGAAATTAGTCTAAAAATACTTTATAAATGCGTAAATGTTATTCCACAAATAAAACACAAGTCACAAATATGCTTCACAATCTACAAATGAATACATCCCAATCTGTGTCTCACGGTCTGCAATTTGTACAAATACAGTTAAATGGTCCAAAAACACACATTTATAGCTGGCTTAGCTACTAAAAAGTGTCCATAGGTGTAAATGAGTGTGTGAGTGAGTGTGTGTGTGTGTGTGTGTGTGTGTGTGTGTGTGTGTGTGTGTGTGTTGCCCTGTGAAGGACTGGTGCCCCTTCCAGTACTCCATGTACTTGTAAATTGTTAAATCGTAGGTCACAGGTTTTTGGATTTTGAGATTCTCCTTTCATGTTTCACCCGATCCAAATACAAATGCAGCCTTATCCACAAATGTGGAACAGGTTGTTATGTACTGCTTCTTATGTAGAGTGCTGACAAAATGTGCTGAATTTTTCAATGTAAATTTAAAGATGAGGTTAAATTGAGTAAAACAAACACATCAAGCATGGAGAAATATGTGTACTGACTCAGCATTTTGAAAAGGAGTGCGTAAAATAAGAGAATAAATCCAAATGGCAAAACTGGTCTTCTGTTCCTCAATACTCTCCTATGCTTCCTCTTTGAACTGAGCTGTGGCTCATTCTTATTTAAAGAAATAGGGACTGAAATTGACTGTTCTGAACTGTGCTGTTTAGACCAGGTGATAATGGTAATGTGTCAATGGATTGCTGTGGTATTTGTTACCAGAGCATGTAAAAGATGTTTCATTAAAGGCAACATTCACATTGTGAATCACATACGGGCTCATAACCAGTCTAATGTGTTTATGAAACCCCATTTTAATTAAAGGCTAAAAAAGTGTCTGGGATTGGTATGCTAGGCTTTCTTTCTCTCTCTGCTAACTGTACAGAAAAGGAATCTGGGATTTTTAGACAACTGAGATTACTACAAAGCAATATGAGGATATTATTTTATTCCATAGGTGGGTAATATTAACATTATTTTGCTGTTTTAAATTACAAGGTGGAAATGTTTCTATATTAATTTGACAGAAAACTGTATGAAAGGAAACACAACGATAACAAAAATAAAAGCTTTCAGACCAGTTAAACTTCAAGCACATACAAACAAGAGTATTTTATACTCTCAAACATATCGTTCCCCTTAAAAGACACAGAGCTTCTAAATGTAAACAAACCAGAGAAAGCAAAATTCTTAGAGAGAGAACTTTATTAAAATCATATACAAAGTTTTAGTTATTAGTTTATAAACGCCAACTATTCATTCATTCATTCATTCATTGCCTGTAACCGCTTATCCAATTCAGGGTCATGGTGGGTTTGGAGCCCACCCAGAATTACTGGGCACAAGGCAGGAACACACCCTGGAGGGGGCGCCAGTCCTTCACAGGGCGTCACACACCCACACATTCACTCACACCTACGGACACTTTTAAGTCACCAATTCACCTACCAACATGTGTTTTTGGACTGTGGGAGGAAACCGGAGCACCCGGAGGAAACTCACGTGGACACAGGGAGAACACACCAAACGCCCCACAGACAGTCACATGGAGGTTGTGGGTTCGAGTTTTGCTCCAGTTGACTGTCTGTGTGGTCCCTAGAGCTGTGTGATTACGACACTACCTGCTGTGCCACCGCGCCTCCCCAAATGCCAACTATACTAATCCCAAATATCTTAAATGGTACTCCATCAATTCAGATAATGCACCTCCATTTTATACCTCTCTAGCATATGTGTAGCATTAAACTTGATAACTTAGCATTATAAACTTTATAAACTTAGCACTGAAGTTTATAACCATAAACTTTATGCAGGTACACCAAATGTCTGATTTTATTCCATGCTTTTCCCAAAGGTTTATGCAAACTGTGTGTGCACAATTAAATATTGGTGTCCACTACAAGTACATAAAATATTTTCTGCAAATGGACATTTTGGGAATAAATATTAGAATGATGTAAGATATTTTACCAGTTCTGTAAGGAAACCTGCAGAATATTTGACAGTGTGGTCAACAGAAATGCAGCGATCCATTTCTCATTTAGCTAATGTTTATATATGTTAAAAGAGATGCTCACCTGACTTTTGTTCTGTAATTATTATAGCCATGTGGACCTGGTCAGTACAGGGCAAGAGTAGGACGTTACAGGGGTCATTGTGTGCCTTGTGATTGCAATGGCCTGACCTATGACTGTGACCCATACACAGGAAAATGCCTGGTAAGTGCCATCATTAGTAACATCAAATTTCATGAGAATGTCTTCATGCTAAGGTTCTGTAGTCCCAATATGTCTGTATGTGTATATCACAACTTCACATAGGGGGCTTTTGTATGGCGCTAAATAGCCGAGATAAGTATTAGAAAATTAATGTTAAATATTTAAATTATATTTCTCTGAATTCATAAATTAAGGCATTAAATATTTCAAGTTTGTCAAATGCTATTTAAATATAATTCAAGGAACAGTATGTTATTTTTACCACCTAATTGTAGTGAACAATACTTAGGAAAGTGATTATTACAGTTATTACATTTTTTTTCTATGGATTGCAACTCACATGAGATAAAAAAAAAAGACAGATTCTCTATAGAATTCTCCTACCTTCACACAAGAACAAACTTGCTTATTTATCTTTAGACATACTGAACAATGTAGAAGATGATTGTAAAATAGAGATAACAAGTTTTCACTTGAAAAGTAGGTATGAAAACTGAGCTTGAGAAATGGCTAATCAGTATATGGTTTGATATTTAATAGTAACCAAATCTTATTTAAATTCAATATATATACTCATTCTGGTCTGATATTTGCTTGATCCTTCAGAACTGTCAGTTGAACACAGCTGGGGAGCACTGTGAACACTGTAAGGAGGGTTACTATGGCAATTCATCTCTCAGGACCTGCCAAGTGTGTCCATGCCCGTTCTCTGATCCATCACATAGGTGTGGTTATATATTTTCAATCACATAATTCACAAAAGTATGAAACATGTCAGGTTAATAAACAAAAAAAATTTTCATAACCAAAACTCACAAACAGGTTCGATTCCCGCTCCGGGTGAGGAGTTGGTGTGTTCTCCTCGTGAGGAGTTGGTGTGTTCTCCTCGTGTCCGTGTGGGTTTCCTCCGGGTGCTCCGGTTTCCTCCCACAGTCCAAAAACAAATGTTGGTAGGTGGATTGGCGTGAGTGTGTGTGAGTGAATGTGTGTGTGTGTCTGTGTTGCCCTGTGAAGGACTGGCGCCCCCTCCAGGGTGTATTCCTGCCTTGCGCCCAATGATTCCAGGTAGGCTCTGGACCCACCGTGTCCCTGAACTGGATAAGCAGTTACAGACAATGAATGAATGAATAAATGAAACTCACAAACAACATTTAAATAACTGTATATTCTTATAATATAAAGTACTTCTCATGAAAGACGAAGAATCAGATTCACTTAATACTACTTAGAGTGGGCCCTCATATTAGGAAGCCATGTTTAAAACATGTTTAATACAGAATCTTTGATGCATCCTGACCACTATGTATCAGTATATTTGCTATTTTATAATGTGAAGTAAAAAACATTAATTAATTAATTAATTCATCCATTCATTCATTCATTAATTAATTCATTCATTCATTCATTATCTGTAACCACTTATCCAGTTTAGGGTCGCAGTTGGTCCAGATCCTACCCGGAATCACTGGGCACAATGCAGAAACACACCCTGGAGGGGGCGCCAGTCCTTCACAGGGCAACACACATATTCACTCACACAGTCACTAAGGACACTTTTGAGAGGCCAAGCCACCTACCAAATGTGTGATTTCAGACAGTGGGAGGAAACCTGAGCACTTGGAGGAACCCCATCCACACACAGGGAGAATACACCAAGCTTCTTACAGATTGTCACACAAAGCAGGCTCAAACCCACAATCCAGCAACACTAAAAACTTCCTGAATCAGGGACTTGTTGTGGCAGAAGGGCTTCTGTGGTCAAATTACATTACCCTTAGTACCCATTTTGAACGCCAGAAAAAGAACATTGTTACCCCACTTAGCAGAAGGCAACTATCCCTGGGGCCAGGCCTGGGGTAGTGTCAGACTACTAGTACCTTAAAAGGCAATGTGCCAACACCCACAAGATCCAGATTAAGGTTGTGGTGCAGTGCCTGTTGGACACAGAAGGGGGGCGAAGGGGCCCCTGGCAAAATGGACCTTGACAGGGGAAACTCACCCTGGAACTGGAGTGAATATGGAAGAGCTGCCTGCCTGATCTGACCCCAAGTGGTTGGACTTTTGTGCTAGTCATGATTTGTCAGTGACGCTCATGCTCATAATGCTCATAAGTGTACTTGGTACCAGAGCACCCTAGGCCAAAGATAAATGATTGACTTTATGGTCTTGTCTTCTGATTTGAAGCTGTATGTATGTTTTGGACACTCAGGTAAAGAGATGGGCTCAGCTGTCAATTGATTTCCAGCTGATGGTGACTTTATGATCTTTAAGATGCTGGGGAAACTGCTTGAAAGACCTGGTAGACCAAAATGTATAATGAGAGGTTACAGAGGAATCTGCCCAGAATGATTTCAACTCTCATGAGTTCATATAGAGACATAGAGTATAATTGCATACTGTTTACACTCTCCTCTTCTGTACAAGAGGCTGCATATAGCTGTGGTCAAATGTGGTGCCTATTACAGTGGTAACCCAAGAACCTGGTGGTAGACACTAGTGGTGCGGGAAGTCATCACGCGGAAGTGGCTTATTGAGCTTGGCTGGCTCTGGGAACTCCTGATTCAGTGGATGGGTACTGGCAGGTGAAAAAGTCTGAGGCTTTGGCAATTACAGAAACAAAATCTAGAGCATGGGAGGAGTTTGGAGAGGCCATGGAACTTAGTTATAAAGAAGTTATAGAAAACAATCTGACAGCTCAAGAGGGGCGTGGAAGCACTATCCAAGCTGTGCTCAGCAAGGATTTTGAAACTCTAAACTCAACTGAGTGTATTGTCTGGCTTTGAAAGGAGCACTTTGAGAAACTCATAAACCTGAGAATCATGTCTCCTATGAAGGAGGTAAGGCAAGATGTGTCTGAGGTGTCAGGTTCCATTTCCTTGTCCAAAGCCATTGAGGTAGTTAGAAACTTCTTAGGCTTATCCGCTGTGGGCCCTGGATTCTGTCACTGTTGTGCCTTTTCTCCATTCCTGTTCCTGATAATCATCTTTGCTATTAACATATGGTGATGATGTCTTTCTTGCGTCTTCATACGGAGGTTTCCAGCATGGACTTGTGTGAAGCGATTGGTATGTGGATAATCATCTCCAAATCTGAGGCTATGTTTATCTCCCTGAAACAGATAGCATGCTCCCTTCAGATGGAGGTAGAACCTACTCCAAGTGAAATTCAAGTATATTGAGGTATATTGAGTGATGAGAAAATGGATCTTGAGATTGACCACAGGTTAGGTTCAGGCGCATTGTGGTAAATAGGGACCTGAGCTATAAAGCAAAGGTCATGAGCTAAGGGTGATGACTGAAATGACAAGACCGAAATTAATTCTCTCCATGCTGTGAGTGATCAGGTGAGGAGTTCAGCAATTCAGGAGGAGACCAAAGTCGAACTGCTACTCAGTCACTGAGAGATGCCTCCTGGAACACTTCCTTCTGATTGTACACCAGGCATAGCCAACTGGGACGAAAGTTTACCCAGGACTCACTAGTGGGATTATATATTCCAGCTAGTCTAGAAACACCTGGGGATCTTACAGGAAGAGCTCTTGGAAGTTGTTGGGTACAGAGATGCCTGGGCCCTGTTGTCACCCTTGGGGGCAAGGGAGTAAAACACCCTGGATGGGGCACCAGTCCATCACAGGGCATTAGACACTCATGCAATTACTTACACACTCACAACTATGGCCAATTTTACACAGCCAATTGACCTACAGACAAGTGCTTTTGGAAAGAAAACTGGAGCACACAGATTAAACACACAGACACAGAAAAATAGAAACTATATAGAACATATACTGTGAAAGTAAATGTAGAGGTTTACTTCTTTAGTTTGGATCTGGAGAAACTAGGCTAATGTACACATACTTGTGCGTTTGCTTGAATCAATATACATTTGTGTTAAAACTGTTTTATTGTTATAGAATTTATTGTTATCTATAATAATGCACAGCTACAACTTAGGCTAGCTAGCTACATTAGCCTTGTAGCTTGGTGAAAGATGTCACACAGGTTAATATGTTTGGGGAAAGGAAATAACTGGACATAAGTGAAAACATAAATTTTTTTCTTTTCCTGCAGTTTTGCTTTTGGTTGTATGGAGCTCAGAGATGATTTTCAATGTCTGTGCAAACAAGGCTATTCAGGAGCTCACTGTGAAAGGTGTGTATAATTAAATTTTAATCTGTGATCAGCTGAACACTATTTTAAATATTTCCCTGAAGCAAGAACAATTAAATTAATTAATTGAAGTTAACCTCTGATTATTTTCATTTAAAGGAGAAGTAATTTATTTTTATCACCAAAAGCAGCAAACAATGAAGAAAACTCAAATGAAATAAAGAATCAGAGTTCTTTTTAGTCCCTGACTGAACCAGTTTATGCTCCATAGTTCCGCTTATGGGGCAGTCATGTTAAAATTGATTTTGTACAGAATCTCAGATACATTCAGACCATTAGGTGTTAATAGTGTGGCTGCCAGCTCTACAATCGGTAAAATGGAATGTTGCATTTTTAAATAAAAATAAAACTTTTTCGGATGCCTCACACAAGTATATCCTGCTTCTTTACATACAACCAGATGTGCGGCTGGTTACTATGGTGAGCCATTAAGGTCTGGAGGCAGTTGCCAGCTTTGCACATGTGATGAGGGCTATTTGTGCCATCCCTCTACAGGCGGTAAGCACACTCCTTTAAAAGATTAAATAATAATAATTTTTTTTGTTTGTGTGTAAGCCTTATCACTATGTGTCTGTTATGACTATATTTTGTCTGTGTTTCTACAGAGTGTGAATATCCATACCCCAACACTGATGACCTTCGAGGTTTGTGTTCACAGACAGTAAATTAAAGACAGCTGGGAATTAAGTCCCATCTTAAATTTTGTCTGTATCTGATATTTCTGATTATGAGATTATTAGTAAGAATATTATAAGATTATTCAACATATTTTTTATTTGTTTTAAGTGATTAAAACTAGAGAAATTGTATTGTTTTGTAGTAAAATAATTATTCTCCACGTTATACATAGCAAAGTCAGTGATAATTAAATATTATTTGATTAATAACTAATTATTTAATTCATTTTGTTAATCTCCATGTTTGGGAGGCATTAAAAATAATATGTAGTGTCTTTACCGGTCCAATTTTAGCTTGGACACGTAGGTCATCATGTTAGATGACTTTACATATTATATAGCAGAATTAGCTAGAATGAATTATTATTAGGGCGGCACAATGGTGCAGCAGGTAGTGTCGCAGTCACACAGCTCCAGGGACCTGGAGGTTGTGGGTGCGATTCCCTCTCGGGGTGACTGTCTGTGTGGAGTTGGTGTGTTCTCCCCGTGTCTGCGTGGGTTTCCTCCGGGTGCTCCGATTTCCCCCCACAGTCCAAAAACACACGTTGGTAGGTGGATTGGTGACTCATAGGTGTCCGTAGGTGTGAGTGTGTGAGTGAATGTGTGAGTGTGTGTGTTGCCCTGTGAAAACACAACTCCCTGCCACCACCATATACAGTGTTGGTGGAAAACCGTTTTTCCCTCGCCTGATGGTTTGCCATCGGATGGAGCCGACCGAAAGTCGTTTTCCATGTCCTCACCGAACTCCACCCACACCCGGGTTTTTGCGAGCCACTTGGCTCTTCGGTACCTGTCAGCTTGCCAGATGTGGGAGTTGAAGATCTTCATGACAGGTTCCTTTGCCAAACGTTCCCAGCAAATCCTCAGCATGTGTTTAGGCCTCCATTCCTCCCAATCACGCCTCTCCAGGTCTCACTGTCATTACCCACGTGAGTGTTGAAATCCCCCAGCAGAACAATGGAGTCCTCAGAATGAGTACTCTCCAGCACCCCCTCTAGGGTTCCCAAGTACGCCTGGTACTCTGAACTGCTGTTCGGTGCATAAGCACAAACAACCTTCAGAGCCCTTTCCCCAACCCGAAGGTGCAGGGAAATTACCCTCTCGTCCACTGGGGTAAACCCCAACATACAGGCACTAAGCCAGGGGGCTATAAGTAAGCCCACTCCTGCCTTACGCCTCTCACCCTGGGCAACTCCAAAGTGAAAGACCATCCAGCCCCTCTCAAGGAGATTGGTTCCAGAGCCCATACTCTGTGTCGAGGTGAGCCCAACTATATCTTGCCAATACCTCTCAACCTCGCGCACCAGCTCAAGCTCTTTTCCCACCAGAGAGGTTATGTTCCATGTTCCAAGAGCCAGTTTCAGTAACCAAGGATCAGAACGCCAGGGTCCCCGACCTCGGCTGCCACCCGATCCACAATGCACCAGACCTGGATTACTACCTCTCCCACAGGTGGTGGGCCTATGGGAGAGTGGACCCATGATGCTCCTTCAGGCTGAGCCTGGCCCGACCCCATGAGTGAAAGTCCAGCCACCAGGCGCTTGCTGAGGAGCCCCTCCCCCAGGCCTGGCTCCAGGGCGAGGCCCCAGTAACCCTGCTCCAGATAAGGGAAGCTGTGTCCCTGTTTTTACTCTCTTCATCGGGGTCTTTATGGATCACTTTTTGTCTGGCCCATCACCTAGGACCAATTTGCCTTGGGAGACCCTATCAGGGGCTATTGCCCCCGACAACATAGCTCCTAGGTTCACGCAGGCACGTTAAGGTGGTGATCCAGGGAGGGTTCAGCAGAGAATAAGTTAAATAATCTAGGTAAATCTATTTATAAATTTTGAAAGGCAAGATTTGGTAGGTAGCAGAAAAGAATAAGGGACTTAATAAGGGACAGAATGAAGTCAAGACGGCAAATAGAAATAGATAAAAACCTATTCAGGAGTTAAGCTCCCAAAGCAATGGAAGCAAATAGGGGAAAAAGAAAGGGAGGGTATTAAATCATTGCAAAAAAGAGACTAAGGATATGTTGAGACCTTAAGGAATGGGAGAAGAAAGAAGGATGTTTTTCTTTAAGGTGTGTTTCTGCCTTGTGCCCAGTGATTAAGCGACCCTGAACTGGATAAGCAAATACAGACAAGGAATGAATTAATAAATAAACTTAGTTTTATATATATAAGTGCTTTCATAATGATTTATACCTTTATTCTCAATTACTCTTCAAGTCTTTTATGTCCCTTTAGGTTATGTTTGGCAGTGAGCATAGTGACCCTACCTAGAGCCTGCCGGAATCATTGGGCACCAGTTCTTCATAGGGCAACACACACACACACACACCTTAGAGTCACCAAACCACCTACCAATGTGTTTTTGGACCGTGGGAGGAACCAGAACACCTGGGGAAACCCACGACAACACTGGGAGAACACACCAAACTCCTTACAGTCACCCGGAGCAGGACTTGAACCTACAACCTCCAGGTCCCTGGAGCTGTGTGACTGCCACACTATCTACTGTGCCACTGTGCAGGCCCCAATGAAAACATGTATTTCCAAAAATAGTACATTTTACAGGAGAAGGAAAAACCTTATTAACTCTCAATGGAAGTAAATGTAAAACAATTTTATTCTGAGTAATATTGGAGCATTTTTTATTGTTGATCCATTCAGTATTTATTTTTACACAATATTAAGTACAGCTGCTGTGTTTAAATGTAATAAACAAAAAATGGACATAAATGAAGATACAATTTCATTGGACAGCAACAATATACAATTTGAACATCTCTGCCCACAGTAGTGGATTAGAAGCAGCTGAAATCTTTACTTATAATGGGTATTATAATGGGGATCGTGATGAAAATGTTACAGTTACATGTTTTTCTCTTCTAGTGTGTGATATCTGCATTCAGAAATTAACAGATGAACTAGAGCAAAAGGATTCAGATCTCTATACACTAAAAGATGAACCTGAAGAGATTAGAAACATCTCTGCATCTCTCACTGCTCTGATGAAAATGGAAGATACTTTGAATGTTACAGAGGTAGCTAAAATATTGTGATCACTATCATGCTAATCATTCTTGCATATTTTAAAGCCATTCTCAATTTGACTGTTTCTTCATTTCAGGTATTAGTGATGAATTACAGTACCTCTGTGCAACGGCTGGAGCCCAACATGAAAGAACTAGAAAGAGATGTGAATAGTTTAAGACGTGATCTGAGAGAGCTTAAAGCCAAGGTATTTATACTGTACCTCCTTCTCAACTGCTAGGTGTCAATTTATAGTTAGTGATTAATGGCACTACACAATAATTCCAGCATTTATAGATTTACGTCAGGTTATATAATGGCCAAAGGCACAAAAAGAAATGTCACTCTGAAGCAGCTGCACGTGAGCCTAAGGTCACCATGATCAAAACCAAGAGTCAGCAGAATGGGTTTAAAACTCCCCAGCACTGGGCTTTGGTGTGGTGAAACTGTGTTCTCTAGGGTGATGGACCAGATCATAAGTGGAATGAGTAATAATAGCTTCTTTGCGTCAACTATTTGAAAGACTTACCAGAAGAATAGAAGCTGTAACTGCAGAAAAGGGCACAGCATACACAGTACATTTACTCAAACTCTCATATCGCAGGTGTTTAATGATGTGTTTGTCTGTGATTATCTTCAGGCAAAAGTGATGTCATCGGTTGCTAATGAATTATTAAAAGACTTGGACAGAACACAGCGAGAGCTACTGACCAATACTGAGGAGCTTTTGAAGAGAATAAACGGTAAATTTAGTGTCAGGTTTGGGGTTGGTTTCCTTCCTTCCTGTGTTGTGTTCTCTTGTACACAGCTTCAGGGACCTGGAGGTTGTGGGTTCAAGTCCTGCTCCGGGTGACTGTCTGTGAGGAGTTTGGTGTTTTCTCCATGTGTCTGCGTGGGTTTCCTGCAGGTTATCCGGTTTCATCCCACGGTCCAAAAACACGTTAGGTGAATTGTTGACTTAAAATTGTCCATAGGTGTGTGTGTGTGTTTGTGTACTGCCCTGGGAAGGACTGGCGCCCCCTCCAGGGGGTATTCCTGCCTTGCGCCCAATGATTCCAGGTAGGCTCCAGACCTACCGCAACCCTGAACTGGTTACAGGCAATGAATGAATGAATGAATGAATGGTTCTCTTGTCTCTGTTCTGTTTTGTTTACATTCTACATATCTTCCTCATGTTTCAGTAGTCACACACCCTGTCACCTGTCTGAATCATCCCCAGGTGTTCCATGTTCCCTAATGGTTTATATTCCCGGTTCCTTGTCCCTGTCTTTGTCTGCCATTCAAGGTTTTTAGTGATTTTCTAGTGTCTCTTGTTCCTAGCTCTCACTGTTCTCACTCTTGTATTTACTGTGTCTCTATATTTCTAGCTTTCGCTGTTCATGGTTGATGTTAGTAGTTGTCTTCTTATCTTGTTGTTTAGTATTTTGCTTCTTTATTCTCTTAGACTGTAGTTCAGTATTTTGAGCTTTGTCTTCTTAGTTCTCAGTAGTTTATATTATACTTTGTATGCTTGTCCTCTTGTGTTCCGTTCTTCAGTTTCCTTGTACGTTATGTAAATAAATATATCTGTGTTTACCTCTGCTCCCATTTTCCTTGTAACCCATGTGACACAACGACAATTTCATTTTGGGGTGTATTTTGGATGTTACATTTATCAGTGTATTTGCTATCTACACAGAAAAATGCTCTACAAATTCTTGTTTCTGTGGTACCAATTTAGAATAAATCTACATTTCGAAAGGTATGCATGGTTTACAATGAGTTTCTTAATGACATAATTCTTAATGACATAATAAACGAGAAGTTCTTCTTCGTTGGGGTATGTCGTTGTGTTTGTGACTGAGGAACAGGAAACACACTCTGGAGCTCCTCACTTGCACTGATGGACATGAGGCATTTTGGTTCCTTTTTTCCATTTTCTAGCCGCTGGCCTGATTACGAGGCACTGGCGGTGCTTGATTGGGCTGCTCTGTCTCCCTCCTCCATGTGTCTGCTTGGTCCACCATCTATCTATCTAACCATACATCTATCCACCATTTTAGATCTACTGGAGCAGTTGAGAATGTCTAACAGCTCTGTACCCACTGAGGATGAACTGAGGCAGACTGTGAATCAGATGCGAAGACAAAACTGCGACGTGCATATGACACTGGCTGTGGAAGAGCTTAGAGAAGCTCGGGAATGTAGGTTATGATTTTGCTTTATGTGCAGTCCTAAAGTTTACCTTCAAGTCACAACCTCTGTTCATCCATTTCATTGCCTTATTCTACTCAGGGACTTAGAGGTATTTATGTTCCTGATCTGAGAACTGGTAGAATAAAATCTGTACTTGTAGTTTTGATATGAAAACTTGTAAACTAATATGTTTAGTTCTCATATTAAACATACAAACAAAAATGTATAAATATTTCTATATTTATAAAGACATCCTCCAGTGAAAATCAAGTGCTTAACCTTGTTAACATATGTGTGATGTTGCTTATATGTTAGTGTAATGAGCAGTCAAAGCCACAGCTGAGTATTTCCATATTAAACATGCAATTGTTCCAAAAACAAATAAGCAAAAAAAAATATATATATATATATATAATATAATAATATATATACACACACACACACACACACACAGTGGTGTGAAAAATTGCATGCACCCTTCATGATTTCTTATTTGTCATGTTTGTCACTCTTAAATGTTTCAGATCATCAAACTAATTTAAATATTAGACAAAGATAACACAAGTAAACACAAAATGCAGTTTTTATATGAAGGTTTTTATTATTAAGGGAGAAAAATATTATCCAAACCTATATGGCCCTGTGTAAAAAAAGTGTTTGCCCCCCCAAGTTAAAACATAACTTACACTATGTTTTATCAAACCTGAGTTCTACTTCTCTAGCCACACCCAGGCCTGATTACTGCCACACCTGTTCTCAATCAAGAAATCACTTAAGTAGGACCTGCCTGACAAAGCCATAAAGACCAAAAGATCCTCAAAAGCTACACCAAGATCCCAAGAAATTCAGGAACAAATCAGAAAGCATGTAACTGATATCTATCAGTTTGGAAATGGTTATAAAGCCATTTCTAAAGTTTTGGGACTCCAGCGGAGCACAGTGAGAGCCATTATCCATGAATGGTGAAAACGTGGAACAGTGGTGAACCTTCCCAGGAGTGTCTGGCTGACTAAAATTACCCCAAGAGTGCAGCAAACTGTGGAACCATGAATTCCGCTGTCTACCAAAAAATCCTGAAGGAGACGGTCCAGCCATCTGTTCGTGACCTAAAGCTGGGTTCTGCAGCAGGACAATGATCCAAAACACACCAGCAAGTCCAACTCTGAATGGCTGAGGAAAAACAAAAATGAGGATTTTTAGTGGCCTAGTCAAAGTCCTGACCTGAATCCTATTGAGATGCTGTGGCATGACCTTAAAAAGGCAGTAAATGCTCAAAAACCTCTCCAATGTGGCTGAATTACAACAATTCTGCAAAGACGAGTAAGCCAGAATTTCTTCACAGCGCTGTGAATGACTCATTGCAAGTTACCGCAAAAGCTTGATTTCAGTTGTTGCTGGCCCAACCAGTTATTAGGTTTAGGGGCAAACACTTCTTCACACAGAGCCATGTAGGTTTGAGATTTTTTTTTTTCTCCTTCAATAATAAAATCCTTCATTTAAAAACTGCATTTTGTGTTTACTTGTGTTGACCAGTATTTAAATTTGTTTGATGATCTGAAACATTTAAGAGTGACAAACATGCCAAAAAATAAGAAATCATGAACACTTTTTCACACGTGTGTGTATGTATATATATATATATGCCTTTGTAGCTTTAGGTGAGTGGCAGTACAGTTACAGATGGGGACTAATTGCATATACATAGATCAGCCCATACTAAATGAAGGTGAAGCTGAATGGACCGGTTTAAACTCCACTGTGTTGGTCCCACATTCTTGGTGTTTTTAAAACATCACCACATTTTTTGGATGTGCATCTAGCAATGATTTGTTGTTCTTTTTTCCTAGTCTTAGATGACATCATGACAAACCATACTGATGCACTGGACAGTCAGAACCTCCTTTCTCAAGTCACTGAGCTTAAGGATCTAGAGGAGACTCTGCAAAAATCAGAGGACACCATAAACAAAACCAGTCTGATAAGAGATGGACATGAGGCAACTCTTTCTGACATTCAGGTAAGTTGACATTTTGAAATACAGGTATTAAACATATTTGCAAAAGCTAGCATAATTTTTTTAAATGATAGTTTTAAATGCGACATCCATGACTGCAAAAAAACCAAACATTTTTTTATAAAATTCAAAATATGTTTTCTCACTATTTGCTAACTGAATTGTTAACCCTCTCAGTCCGGTATGTTTGGATTTTTCTCTCTCATGTCAACTGAGAGTACTAGATATTTCTCTTTTCCTGCTCCATAGGTGGGTAATACTAACTTACTTTTCTGGTTTGGATTACATAAGGTGGAAACTTATGTAAACTAAACAACTAGAGTTACGGATTAGTTTCTGTGATCATTCAAACAGTGAGTAAATGTGCCTACACACCAGAGGCCGACGGGGCATCAGAAATGCATGTATTTCAGTTAGGACTCTGCGTCTGCTCTGATGGACTACAAACATGCGGGTATGCAGTTATTAATGCGTTGTCAAGCCTCAAATATGTTCAGACCATTCCAGCTTTTGCTGCAGTGGACTCTTTCCCAGTTCAGTATGATACCAGATTCGCAGAATATAAATATTCACTTTGCCATGCAGCAGTCTGGCACAGTGTGTTTTTGTACTCTGGTTTGTCTGGTTTCAATGATACATTTTTCTTTCCAGTAGTAAAATGTCTTATTTCCCGCTGGATTTTGAGCTATACAAACTCCGCCCTTGCTCCTGTTCTTGCATTGTCTAGTGTGTAGGCACCCTAAAACTTATAGACAAGTACATACAAACTTTCAGCCACGTACACACAAGATTCAAATTTTTTTCCACAAACAAACCGTTCCACTTTAAACTATAGCTTCTGAATGTAAACACTGTTCCGCACAATCATAGACATTCCCTTTAATGTAAAGGTAAGTTAAGAAACTCTATGCTTTATGTGTGAAAGGGCAGCCATACTTTCTCCTGACATTTTCCAGAGTTGCCCTTTTACACATGTTGTTTATTGTGTTTCTCCGTTACATATGCACACAGTTTCCACTACAACACCAGCCATTTTGCCTCACTCTCATCTCCACAAGTGTCTGTTAGTCATTAAAAGGTTGTTTTCAGTCATGTGGTTCAGATGACATGTGAAATGAAGGTGGGGGGCTATAAGAGACAACCAGACTGAGGAGACTAAGGCGAAGAGCCTGTATTGTGTTAGTTTAGGCAATCTTGTGAGAGAAATATGCAAAAAAAAAAAAAAAAATCACAACATATGTTGGAGGTGATCTTGTATTGCGAAGACAGGTTTTTAACTGACCTGTATAATTAGGTGCTATCGAATCAGAAGGGGAACTGCCTTTTTAGAAGTCTGGAGAAATCTGAAAATCATTTTCAGACTACTTCCTGCCCCATGACTCCTTTTGACGGTAACATTATGGTTGTTTACTTAAGGTAACGTTAGGTTTAAAGTCCATCATCTGTTGGGAAACACAGCACTCACAAAACTGAGCAAAAAAGAATATTCGTTCCTCATAGACACAATCAAATCAGCTTTCCATTTCCACATTAAATTGTGTGGCAGTATACTGAGGCCTGCTGTAGAGCACTTGCAGGTTGGTATGAGTGTGCCCACACGTTTGTGTGTTAGTGCCCATACTCATATGCCTGCATCTCAGTGTACCATACCCTGGAGGGGGCGCCAGTCCTTCACAGGGCGACACACACTCACATATTCGCACCTATATACACTCTGTGTCGACAATCCACCTACCAAAGAGTGTTTTTGGACTGTTTGAGGAAACCCCCATGGACACGGGGAGAACACACCAAACTCCTCACAAGTTTACAAAAAAGGGCAAAGCAGGAACAAGAAAAATCCAAGACCAAACAAAGAGAAACAAAGGCAGAATTACATACATGCGAAGACAGAATAGAAGAAAATTTGAAGGGCGAAAAAATGTGGCCATTCTTTACACAATTATATTCCCTAAGCACCATTAAATACTACAAGCGCTGCCCCTCCGTCCGAGGGCCACTGTGAGCACCTGCTTCAAGTGCCATGCTGTTGTCACATAAATTTAAAGCATATAATTTATATGTATTCAGTTGACCTCTCCTCATTTTTACTTCTTTCAGAACACTTAATACCATTTCCCCATGCTCATAAATGCATAATTGTGTTATAAACATTCAAGTAGGCCTACGTATTTTTTTTTTTGGTCTATGTCTGTTTTTTTTCTGGAATGGAGGAAAAACCAGGAGCGCATGTGTGATAAGACTCATAGGTGGTACTTGAAGGTTTTGGTTTGATAATGGGTGGTAATTGGCTTAAAAAATTTGGGAACCACTGACTTAAATGATAAATATTACCTAATCTATGAGCTAGACTTCTGACATCCTTCTTAGGCCTTTAGCTGAAATCATATTAAAATTATATTTAAATAAAATTATACCCCCTAGTAACAACCTTTTTAATTGTGAGGTTTATATTTTGTTCATTTATGTTCAATTGAACTGTACTAATTCACAGATACTTACACAGTAAGTCTGCATTAGAAATGGTTCAATCACTCTAAATAACACAGAACCCTTTGAACATGTCATAATACAGTGGAACCTCTACTAATGAACGCCTATACTAACGAACTTTCCAAGATACAAACCGGGCATTTGAATAATTTTTGCCTCCACCAACGAACCATGACTCTAGAAACGAACCCGAGCCTCCGCCGAGCAGGCAGCTGGAAATGGCCACTGACCCCAATAGGCGAGTCTTCCAGCGCGCCCAGACTTGAGTGAGCTTTTAAGATTAGCAAATTGTAGTTTTAGAAATTTAGCATTAGTGTAAATAGCAGACATCGAAATTCGTGCTAAGTTAAGCCGTATCTACGCTTTGTCTCCCCACATTCACCTGCCTACTCTTCGTTATTCCACCCACCCCCCACCTCCCGTCATACAGCCAGTGCCTGTGTTACTCCTCCAGCCAGTTGTCACGTCTCCAAGGTAGCGATATGTAACCACTTAAAACTTTATTTCTTTTTTTATTACTGTTACCACTGTATTGCCTTTTAATTTCTAGTAATGCTACATGTATTTTTTTTTACTAATTTGAGAGTTTTGTAAACATATATCAGTGCAAAAAGGGTGACTTTCGGGGTGGGGGCTGGAACGCATTAATTGCTTTTCCATTATTTTAAATGGGGAAAATTGACTCGAGAAACGAACTTTTATACTTACAAACCGGGTCACGGAACGGATCAAGTTTGTAGGTAGAGGTTCCACTGTATATTGTAACTAAAAAGTTGACATTTAAATTTTGTCTTCAAATGAGTATACTCACATAAATGGATTCATGATTTATGATTCTTATCTGTCAACCTTCACTGTGGATTCCTTTTGTGAGTCTTGGTTCCTCCCAAGGTTTCTTCCTCCAGCCTCGAGGGAATTTTTCCTTGCCACTTCAGCTTGCTCGCATTAGGCTTTGATTTAAACGTTCTGTTCTGATACTATGTGAAGCTGCTTTGTGACAACGTCAGTTGTAAAATGCGCTATATAAATAAATTTGATTTTTGGATACATTTGATTTTGTTAGTTGTTAGACTTAAGAACAAACTTGAACAAAACTGTGTTTTGAAAGTCCTTGGAAGTGTATCAAAACATATGATCATTTTCACTGATTATGTTTATGTGATATCATGAAGATGAGTTTAATTCTTCTGATGTTGTGTCTACAGTTGTCCTCCAGCAGTATGCCAGGTTAGTTTCAGGATACTGAGTAGAATCAGGTCCTATCACCAGATCTGTGTCATGCTTCAGAAATCATCAAACATTCCCTAGGCATTTCCTGAAAATATATAAATAGGGCAGCAGCATTGTCTTATTCTGATAGTACATGTTATAAAAACAATTTATTGGGAATACAAATGCTGTTGTTAGTTTTCAGGCTAAAGAGCAAACTCAGTTTTAAATAAACCAAAGCATTCTTAGAATTAAAACTGATAACTAAGATTCTGGACTGTATATTTCTTCCACCCTATGTTCTGCCTACATCACTCCTAAAAGCTCAGAGAGGGAAAAACCATTACATGTTAGGTACATGTAAGAGATATGCACAAGACGGTATGTCTTGTTTCATTTACACTGTAATGTAATGAATGAAAAAAGGTATCAGAAGTAGTTTGTCTTCACTTCTGTTACAGTAATAGCTTCTATTCTTCATGGAAGAGGCTTTTTTTTTTAGTATATATTGAAACACTGCTACAAGGATTTGATAAACATCAATCACCCCAGAGAGCACATTTAAGCTGCTCCTTAGGTGACTGGTAACCCCCTGGCCCACAATTTGCACTGAGTTTGGTGAACTCCAGCTTATGTGTGGCTGCTCCAGAGTTTCATATGCAGATTTTCTATAGAGATTGTGTAAACAGTGTGTGCATAACTAAATACCTGTGTCCATAATAGATGCACCTTAAAGTTACTGAATTCAATCATTTGAACTGGACATAAAGTTTAGCTGTCCTTTTAGATTCTGTCAAACATTTCATGTGGATATGTAAATGATCCAAAAACACTAAAACTGAATTATTTCATATTAACCTACTTTGAAAAGTCTCAAGTGTATTTTTTCTTTCCCAGTTACAATTTACAAGATGACATTAATTGTATTTTCTGATGACATTGTTTCTTTCCCAGAAACACTGTAGGTTAATGGAGGAAGATAATGCTGCCGTCTCTGGTGATTTGCCAATGGTTCGAAAAAATTTGAGACAGATAATAAATATTCTGATGATGATGGAAATTCTCAAAGATGTAAGATTCATTCTTAACACTTTACAGCTCATTGCACTATAAGTTAATAAGTGACAACTTCTTAAATCTAATCAATATATCAAATATTATGCTTTGTGTAATTGCAGTATAGATATTATAATATTACTCAATATTAGATATCTAGATATATTTGCTTTTGTTAAGTATCTTGTAGGGTATTCATAATTTCTCCTCATTATTTCTTGAAACAAGCGAATTTTTGCCCATGTGTCATGATGAGCACCCAATTCCTCCTGTGTTCCTGTTCCTTCTGTATTACAATGTTCTCTCTGTGTTTGTTTTCTTTAGCCATACGCTAATGTTCACTTTGCCACTTCCTTGTCACATGCCCTCTTGATTTCTCACCATGTGTTCCCTTTTATCCCTGTGTATTTAGGCCTTTGTTGGTAATTGTGATTCACTTGTCTGTCTAATTTACAATGTTTCTAATTTTCTTAGTAACCACTTTCTTGTTCTGCTTCTGAGCTTTTTTCTTCTCTAGTTTGCTCTTGGTTCAGATTTTGTTTTGTTGTGTTTTCCCAACCTGATACAAAGTCCGTCTCCCTTATGGCACACAAACTTCTCTTCTATGTCTATGTATGAGTGTCCCACACTGCCCAGGATGTGATGGCAGTGTTGCCTTGTGTTCAGAGGGTAGTGGCTATGCTCTCTGCTGCCCATAGAGGAACAGTCAGCTGGCCTTCAGTGAGGCCATCCAAACAGTGCACATTGTGACCACCCAGTCTATCTTTTGTGTCCAGCCAGCTACTTTGCTTAATAGCCTCCAAATATGTTCTGTAGGATTCAGCCTACATTTCTTATTATATTTATACATTTTTTAAACAATGTATAGTTATGTTTACATTGGTCTTGTAAGATTTTTTCTTTTTTCTGCTTTGTTTCTTCCTTGGGTGTTTTGTTTCTTGTTTTTAAATAGTTCTTATCCCCAGATCTTTCTTCTTTTTCTCTTAGTCTCTGTAGTCACATTTTTTTTTCTGTTCCATTTGATGGAATTTGGTTCCACGTATCATGTTTTTCTTTTCTTTAGCCATGTTCTCATGTTCACGCCTTTATCACATGCCATCTTGAATTCTCTACATGTGATCCTACGTCCCTTTGTGCATTTATGTCTGTAGAATATTTGGCAGGTAATTGTGCTCCTCTTTTCTTGTTTGTTTCTGATGTGTTTCCAGCTTTGCTTAGCTGTCTTTTTAGTTCTGCTCCAGTTCTTTTTTCTTCTTCTCTAGTTTGCTCTTGGTTCACGTTTGTTTGTCACTGTATTAACTAAACTTCCACATCTGCATGTAGCCATTCTCATCACTACTCCTGCTTCACCATGATACAGTGGAATAAGCATTTCTGCAGATAAAATCACAAAAGCATGGAGAAATTGATTGAATAATATTGTGGTATACTAACAACAATCTCATAGTTGGGTATGTTAGACATACTGTCTAGATATCAGACCAAGACCTTAAGCCAAGTTAATTATTTAGATTTCCACTGACATCCCTCTGGAAAAAACAAAGAGCAATATTGTTTTCAACTCATTTTCTATCAGCACTGATTAAAATCACCCCTTTTCAGGAATTTGCAAACCTTGCTGCTGAGTTGGATGGAGCAAGTCAAAAACTCAGGGGACATTTTAGTGCAATTGCCAAGGACGATATCTTCAGCAAGGCAGAGGAGCGTGCCCAGAATCTCATGGATATTGTCATGCAATTACAAATGTAATTTCATATGCTACACTTTCAGTTCTCATTTCATTTACACCTATATAACTGTTTAACAACTCTGGTAATTGGGATGGCATCCTCTTTAACACAGCAATATATCATTTTTTAATGTGATTTGACATTTTATATTCAAAGTTCAACTCATAGATTGTGTCCCACCCCATGTAGCAGGTCATGTTTAAAGGGTTTAGTACATAGTTTCTGATACATTCAGGGCACTAGGTGTCTGCATATATTTACTGTTTAATAACATGTAGAATTTTAAAGAAAACGATTGATTATATTCCTTGTGTTACAAGCTGAACACTGTCTACGCATATTTGCAGGTCTCTGCTAAATTATACCAACACTCCAACTGTTCAAAAAACTATAGGTTCCATCAGTGCTTATACAAATGTCATTGATGCTTTGAAAATGGCTGAAGCAGTAGCAAATGAAACCCATGAGGCTGCAGACCAAGCCCTAAGAGTAAGTGATGTTTGTAAATGCACTATAATATGTCAGTGTTAATTGATTGTAATTAGAGCACATCATAAATGCCACCAGACGACAGACAAAACTTTTTTTCCCCCCACTTTCAACAGGGTGTGAAAACACAAAATCAGACCAAGATGGCAGAAGAACTTAAGAACTCTACAAGTATCTTATCTGAGAGGGTTAAAAAGACAGAGAATTATCTAAAAGGTGGGTTGCCAATTTTATTTGTGTGCTATACATAGACAATAATACCTTATTATTATTTAATTAAGCAACATTAACATCTGTTGCTAACACAAGGGGGCAACACAGTGGCACAAAATGTAGATTCGCTGTCACTCAGCTCCAGGGTCCTGGGGTTGTGGGTATGAGCCCTGCTCAGGGTAACTGTCTCTGAGGAGTTTGGTGTGTTCTCCCTGTATCCACTTGGGCTTCCTCTGAGTGCTCTGGTTTACTCCTATGATCAAAAAACACATGTTGGAAGGTGGATTGGCCACTCTAATGTGTCCAAAGTCATGGGTGTGTGAATGATTGTGTGTTTGGCGCTAGGTGTGTGGACAGACACACACATTCATGCACAAACTCACACCTATGGACACTTGAGTGGCCAGTCCACCTACTACCATTAAAGAGAGAAGAGAGGTATAAAACTTTCAAAGAAAGCACAAATACAACACATTACACTCAAATGGGAGAAAGGTAGCAGACAGTGCAGTGTTCTAGTTACAACATGTTGTCCTGGAACCTCTCAGTTAAGTATAGTAACAAGCTTGCTCAGGTGATTAATCAGGCCTGTAATATTGGAGACAGAAAATTGTTAAGGTTATGCAAATGTATAAATAAAAAGGCAATTTCTGTCTACAGTGACAGCACCCATCCCCTTCACTCGTCATCTCTGCTTCTGCTTTAAATAATACTTCTACCTAATCTATATGCACTGGTACTCATCTAAAATGTTTCTTTCTATTAAATGTTAACTATTTTATATATATATATATATATATATATATATATATATATATATATATATATATATATATATATATATATATATATATATATATATATATATATATATAAATGGCAGACAACAACTCTAAACACATAAAAAAGCCTAATTACATAAATAAAGGGCACTGGTGCATCATGGAAACTATAAATTCTTCTGCTATTCCTTGTCACCTCCCACATACGCACACATGGCAACTTCTCTCTGGAGCACAGTCTGGTTCTTTTGGAGACCGCAAAGCAACTTCTCATGTGTATTCCCATGATATACCCGTGTGTATACCCATGTATCATCAATTCTTTGTAGAGTTTTAATCCCTTTCTCTTTACACAGATGATATTCATGCCCTTCTAAACCAAGCTAAGGATACTGTCAAAATGGCCAATAACACTTTGAGCAACACGACTTTACAGCTAAAGGACATCAGCGATGACTTGAACAAGATTCATATTTCCAGTGGAAGTTCAAATGTGGACAGTATACTCAGCAGTGTCATTAATACATGTGAAAATCAATGAACATAGGATTTGATTGGCATTGTTGGTTTTAATCCATTTCTCTTTATACAGATTATACGGCTGTTCTTCTAAGCCAAGCTAAGGATGCTGTTGAAGCTGCCAACAACACTCTGAGCAATGTGACTGCATGGTTAAAGGACATCAGTGATGACCTGGACAAGATTCATATTTCCAACAGAAGTTCAGATGTGGACAGTATACTCATCAGTGTCAATAGCACATGTGAGACTCAATGATTAGAGGTTTTGACGATGTAAGGTTCAAAACAGGAAAAATAATCAGCACTTTTGGCAGAATTTTCAGGCAGCCATGAAATCTAACATAGTTAATAACCTTTGTCTAGATTTGCACTAACAGCCTCTTATAGAAAGGCTTTTACTATATGTTGCTGTGGGGATTTTATAGCATTTGGTCCCATGCGTGCTAGTGTGGTTAGTTTCTAACATTGGATGATTCCTTCTAGGTCACTAACAACACTCCAACTCATCTCTGATGTAGTCACTCCAGAAAATGCTGCTCCATAGCTCCTTAGTCCTTATTATAAGTGTGTTATACCAATGTCTTACATATATATAATAGTTACATTTAATGTGTAGGAAAAATAAAAAGTAATATTCCCATTTTCACAAAGAAAATAAATAAATATTTCCTTGAAATGCCACCAAATTCTACATAGAATTCGATTCCAAAATTAATCCTTATAGAACTGTCTAAGACAAGACCCGTTAATAAGGTACATATTAGGGCTTTCCAGATACTGTACATTCTAAGAAACTTTAAAAAAAACTGTGTTTTTCTTCAGTAAATGAGCTGTCCAATGTGCTACCTAACCTCACTGAAACACTTGCTGATGTAGAGAACCAGAGCAGCCAAGTGTCCATCAGAGCCAACATTACAGACAGCATCATGAGGATCAAAGACAGCATCGAGAACACCCGGAATATGGCTAATCAAGTGAGTTTATTTCAGAACCACATTACTGACAGGTACAAGGTAAAGGTAGGGGTTAATGGGGGAAAAAAAATCACTCATTAAAATATATTTTCTGGTTATTTTGATAGGAGGACATTAGTGTGGTTAGAGGAGATGCAGGGTTTTTCTACTTTGGGACAGGGCAACTAAACACATGTAAAGTTTACATAATGCTACCACAAACCAAATAGTTTAACTGGCAACACAGCAGTGACATGACTGCTTTTTAAAGGAGCATCTCAAATAAGCAGAACTGTTCAGAACTAAAGATGGGGAGGGGTTTGCCACTATGTGAAAGACTGTACAGACAAATAGTGCAACAATTCAAGAAGAAATTTGGCAACTCAATAGTAAAGAACTTGGGGATTGGAGAAATCTCTATACGCAACGGACAATGCCCTAAACCAACATTGGCTGGCTGTGATTTTCAGCCCCTAAAGTTGCACAGCATTGCAAACAGACACGATTCTGTAGTGGAAATCACTGCATTGGCTCAGAAACACTTCCCAAAGCCATTGTCTGTAAACACAGTTCATCTCTGTATCTACAAATGCAAATGAAAACTTACAAATGCAAAGATGGACTGAGGCAAAGGAACTAACAGATGCAATGTCCTCCAGGCTAAACGAGAGGAACCATCTAAGTTGTTATAAGGGCAGTTTGAAAGCCAGCATTGCATCCATGATGGTAAAGGCGTGCATTAATGCATATGGCATGGATTCTGGAAAGGCGGAATATCTTGCATATCTGCTTCTGCAAGGCAGAAACTCACCCTGCACAGGGCAACACACACTCACACCTATGGAAATATTTGAGTTGCCAATCCACCTATGAACGAATGTTTTTGGACCGTGGGAGGAAACCAGTGCACCTGGAGGAAACCCACGCTGATACAGGGAGAACACACCAAACTCAAAGACAGTCACCCGGAGTGAGGCTCAAATCCACAACCCTAGGACCCTTGAGAATTGTGTCAGCGATACTACCTATTGTTGCACCGTGCCACCCATATGGAAAGTTGTGGATCATCTGAAATCATATAACAAGCAAGAAAGCAAATCCCTTCCAAAACTACAGAAATTGGACTATTCAGTTCCCAAATGTTTAGAGTGTTGTTAAAAGAAGAGGTGATGTAACCCATCATGCCCATCCCAACATTTTTGTAATGTGTTGCTGAAATCTAATTCAAATATTTAAAATATTTTTCAAAAAATAAACTTTCCCAGCTTAAATGATTTGCATATTGCTGAATTTTGATTTTATTTAAGTTTTGTATAGCTTTTATTCAGAGGTTTGTGGTTTAAACATAAAATTAAGCATACAATAAAATAAAATGTATCTTGCTTTTGTCTATAAAATTATTTTATTGACTATACATAATTAAAATGATTTTGACTGACAGTGATTTTTTCATTGCACTGGGCTGTTACTATTTGGTTTGTGTAGCATAGTGGTTAACACTGCTATCCTCCACACAGCAAACTAGCAGCAACACAAAGGAATTACCTTGGGCAAGCCTTCTTACTTACTTACTATGCATTAACGTACCATTTAACCGTAAAACAATCAGCTGTGAAAATCTTTCTGGTTAAGAACATTAGTCAAATGCCATAAAAATACTTTTCATTAAAATGTCACGGATGTTTTGTGCAGTTAATTTAAAGCATTGTGAATTTTTTCCTGTGTCTCTAGATTAGGGGTCCCATATTGTTCACTGGTGATAGCCACATAGAGCTTCGTCTCCCTAAATATCCAGAAGATCTCAGAGATTTCACAGTCTTCAACTTGACCCTTCACCGGCCCAAACATGAGAACCATACACGTCACCAGAGATCAGTGGATGAGGATAATCTGTTTGTCCTTTACCTGGGTAGCAAAAAGGTATGCTGTACTTATAAAAGTATACTAAAATGTTCAAAAGTTCCTAGATGCCTGTGATAATCAATAAATTCAGCTAATTTACTCTCTCATATGCTCAGTTGTGTACACGCAGTGTGCATCATTTCCAAAGAAAATGTGAAATGAAATGGAATGCTCTGGAACAGCTGAATGAGTTTAGCTCACCATGTCCAGTGCAAAGTAGTGGAGTAGAGGGGTATAAAGCCCTGTGGAGCAGTGGTGATGATGCTCCAGTTCTAGTGGGTTTAATGATCTTTTACTAATCATCCAACATAGGTATGACTTATTTTTAAACAGTATTACAGAATACTTATCAAATCCTCACACCAATATTCCAACATCTAATGTAAGGCTTAAGTTAAGCTATTCTGTAACAGTGGGAAACAAACTATTGAACAACACTGGGTAAGCATGTGTCTAGATTTTTTTTTTTATCATAAAATGTACCTTACAAGAACACAGAACAAACACACAGAAATGGAGATTAAAGGGGCAATTAGTAATTTTCTCCAAGGATACATCATGAAAATTCTATTATAGTAATATCTAGGGTGTTGAATGTAAAAGAGACTCTGTACTAAACTTATGGCTGCTTTGCTGTGGAGTACCTACTGTAGTGAGCATAAATTCCTTTAGTCAGGAATTAAATTTTTGTTGCAATAAAAGTGAAAATAGTAAATAATTATAAATTTAATTAATCAATTTCTTTTCTTAATATTCTTTTATTTGGGACAAATATTTAATAACTAAACATTTTAAATAAATATTTAATATTTAAAAGAGAAATATTCAACACATTTTCAACAAGGTAATATTTCTCTAGGGTCTTAATGATAAATCTGTGATATGTGTTGATTAAAATAAATCAGTATAGAATACCACAGCATATTACTCAAAAGTCCAGCTCAGAACAACTGGTTTCAGTGCCTGTTCCTTTAAATTATAATGAGCCACTGCACACTCTCAACCCTTAAGTGTGCAGTAATGAGAATCGAGTCTCATTTAAGATATTTTGTCATAATATAACCCTTTTAGAAAATATGTATTAGTACAGTTTGACTCTTTGTAATTCATGTAAAATATGAATCTTTTATTAATCCCACAGTGAGACAATTTGCAAATCTGTAGATATTTCTCACTGTGTTTCTTTTTACAGACACTGAAAGACTACGTTGCTATGGTGGTTAGGAACAGTGTGCTGTATTGTGTGTACAAACTTGGAGGTGTACTCTATGAGATAAAGACGAGAGAGATCACCAAGTCCAGGGTGAACAATTCATTTATGGATAGAGTAGACTTCCGCAGGTAAAGTCAATATCTTAATTTTTTTTTTAACAGAAATGGTGTAATTTGTAACACCATTGCCATCATTGTAACAACATACAGCAGGCTGGGTTTAGATTCCCAACTCTGGTAGGAACACCATGGTGTACCAATGAGAGACAGTGGGCAAGAGAATTAGTTCTATATTTGCCTACCCAAGTAACATGACAAAAGAATGTTACTCTCAATAAGAACCTTTACAATGTGTAAATGTAATAAGTGCCTGGTTTGGGACTGTGGACTTTATTTTTCTAAATTAGAGTTTATCAAGATGCTGAGGTTATCTACACCCAGAACTATACGTCATCTGAACCTCAAAAACTGCCACCAATGACAAATATTGCAAATACTACAGTGAGTTTGCTGGATTTCGACCCTGATGATGTCGTCTTATACGTGGGAGGCTATCCAAATGACTTCAGTGTAAGTATAATTTCTATACGAGTGATTATTTTTGAAAATGAAGAAATTAAACATAGCACAAAAAGTAGGGAAATTTGTTTTTGGTAGATTATTCTTTGTTGTAACAATGCTTCTTGACAATAAATCGTATACAGTTGGAAAGCCTGTTAATTTCCCTTTTAAATGGTAGAGTATGTGGGTTGCGCCAATGAAAAATTTTGCCAAATGCCAAACAGCTTGTTTTGTGTGATGTGTGGGGCGGCATCTCCTTCACTGGTAATATGAGGCTTGTCATAATTGGAGCCATTCTCAATGCCTCAAATTCTGCAACCAGTGGATATCTCCAGTCTGTGACTGAACTCTATGCTCCAAGATGACAACGCTCGGCCCCACAGAGGGTTTATCAGAGACTACCTCCAGAATTTGGGAGTGGAGAGGATCGAATGGCCTGCAAGTGTCCAGACCTCAACCCCATTGAACACTTGTGGGATCAGCTTGGGCGTGCTATTCATGCCAGAGGGACCAACATAACCATGTTGGCTGACTTGTGACAAATGCTGGTTGAAAAATGGGATGCCATCCCGCAGCAGCGTGTGACCAGCATGAGGGTGAGGTGCCTGGCTGTTAATGGTTCTTCCACATGCTACTGAGGCTCCTGTTTGTGAAATTAATAAATTGTTAAATTGCCAATATGTCTTGTTTCTTCAAACTTCAGTCACCAGTCCACCAAACACCAAATGAGTCAATGGCAGAATAAGCTCTTTAGCATTGGCAGAGACATACTCAGCTCTACTCCTAATCCCACAAATGCATGTTGTGGCACCATTTAAAAGGGAAATTAGCATGCTTTCCAACAGTATAAGATTTATTGCCAAGGAGCATTGTTACAACAAAGAACTAATCTACCAAACACAAATTCCCTTACTTTTTGTGCTATGTTTATAATTAAAAGGCTCATATTTTAAAATACAGAGTTTGAAGTTATATTATTAAAGTTTTAAAGCATACCATACTCTCCAAAGGTCATACAGTTTATGAATGGAAAATGCTTTAGTGATTTCACAAATCCTAACATCTAGATTCACTACATTGAACATATGTTCATTTTTATAATGAACTAGTTTTCATATATTCACTTTTATAATCTCTAAAGAAAAGGCATTAAAGTGTGCTTCAAGTGTGCTCTGTGAATTTAATGTCACCACTTTAAAAGTGTGTGGGGGGCTACTGAATGAGACGTTGTTCACAATTTTATATAGTGTATATAACCTATAGCCTATACAAGTTTGGCTATTCATGGCAGCCAATCAGAACAGATTAATTTGAAAGGAAAAACAGAGTGGAAAATTGTTTTGATATATCAGTTAAGGGCCTCACGGAAGCACTACAGGTAATGTCACTTCCATACAGCTACAGGTTCTTAGGGCCCTAGGTTCAATTCATGCCTCAGGTCACTGTCTTTGAGCATACTCACCTCTCCGACAGTATATGCAGAGCACATGAAGACAACAAAGTTAATGCCACAATGTGTTCCTTTCTATGTCAGCTATTATTTTTTTCAAAAACTGCATGTTAAAATTAATCCTTTCCTTCTTGTTGGAATAAAGTTTCTTCTTGATTTAGAAGTGATTTAACCATTTTCCATTATTTGAATTATAATTTCAGCCACCAGAGGAGCTCAATTATCCCAATTTCAGGGGATGCATTGAATTTTCCACTTTAAATGAGCACATCCTCAGCCTCTACAATTTCCAGAATGCTGTCAACATCACAAATACAGACAAATGTATGAGGTAATTGACTATATGACTCGTGTCAGACACAAAACATAGTTTATAAAAGTTATGTTCAAATCCAGCGCTACAATATTTGGGACTGTATGCAAAGTGCATAAACATGGAAGCTGTGCTTTTACTGTATTTAAACCAAAACATTAACAAAAAAAAAAAAAAAAAAAAAAAAAAAATTAAGCAAATAAACAGGTAACACCCAACATTAGAATAAAACCAAATAACATTCCAGTAAGTGTGATATTCTGTGTGAATGTGTTGGTTTGCCCAGTTTTACTGGTTAATAAATAATGATTTTAAATAATGAGTGCTTTTGATGTAAGCAGTTCATGCAATCACTCACACCTACTACTTTATAGAAAAATAATTCTTATGTCTCATTTGTTGTATATTCTTTTTTTGTATTTACTGTGATTATATATAACATTATACAAGCACCACCTGGAGACTTGTAAAACAGCCCCAAAATATTGTTAGGTGTTAGTTGGTGGACGATATTAGTCAACTTTTTTGGAACATATTGCAAGCATCAGACATGGAATAAACATTTATAGAGTAAAACATTGAAATAATCATTTTCTTTGTTTTCACTTGCATTTCACAATTTTAAAATTATTGTTGAGTCAAAGTTGAGTTAATTATCTCTTTTTTCTTAGAGATAAGGTCCCTCAGGAGGGACATTATTTTGATGGCTCAGGCTATGGGAAAATTAACATGACACACCGAAGTCAATCCGTCCGATTCTCCATCTTAAGCAGACAAAAAAATGCACTACTTTTCTATATGGGACATAAGGTGAGCTGATGTGATAAGGTTATAGCCATTCATTTTGCAGCACAGCTTGCAGAAGTGATTGATTAAATTTACTACAATTATATGCAAATGTTTCAACACACCCTATTTTTGATAATTGTTGATAAAATGACATTTTAGGACACTATCAAATGTGCTGCTGTCACATGGGCAGCTAGCACTAGGCTGCTGCATCACCACGAAACCTACCTCAGCAGACTGGTACCGTCCTGTGAAACCAGTAATTAATTAATTAATTAATTAATAGTTGAATTTTACACCTGTTCCAAGGCTGCTCTGAGCTACTGCCCAAAAAAATCTGAGTTTGCCTCAGATAAAATATAAGCCTACACCAGCATGGTACGTACTAGCAAATCAGTATTTCTACATTTAAATGTGCAAAAAATCTTACTATGCCAGTGAGTCATCCAATGCATTACAATTGTCTCAGTAAAACCCTTAAACTATTGGAAACTTGTCTGTCTGCTAGACTTCTCAACACAACTCAGTTTAGAATCATGTCCTAAATATAGGTTTACAAATGTATGGCATTTGTTCCCACTCAAATCATGAATTGGGATAACTTTGTTCGAGTTGTGCTCGAGCAAAGTGCAAAATAAAACAAAACAAAAAAAAAGTCATTGCATGCACAAAAAGAGAACTAGAACATTAACTAATACAATTATTTATTAATATAAAATTGATTTATTTTAATTAATTATTTATTAATAACACTTCAGCAATTGATAGCTGAAATTAAGCCAGCCACTAAAACCAGGTAACACTAGCAGTCCTTTGTTCCAATGTCAGGACCAGACAGAGAGCTGACACTTGCGGATCACAGTAAGCAGTTTATTAACGCTTATTCAAAAGAGTAGTCGAAAAACAAACAAGGTTCAAACACGGGGAGCAAACAGTACCTCAGGGAAGAAGCGATAGGCGTAGTCAAAAATCAGGCAGAGTCCAAATACCGATGAATACAAACAATACCAAAAGGGACGAGGCAAAAGCCGAAATAACATACAAGGAGTAGGCAACAGGATATCTTTAGACTAGTTTCAAGAGACCGCTTTGTACGCTGGGACAAACCACGCCAATACTCGGCAGTAAACAATACAGGGAATGGAGTATTTATAGGGATACAAACAGTTGTGCATGATTAGAATTCTGGTGAGTGAGAACGGTGGATAGTCATGTGTCTGTTTGGTGTGTTCTGGGAAATGGAGTCCTGGGATGTAGGCGTGACATCCAAAGTAAAATTCCCAGCTTTATAATATGGTTATTTTATATTAAGTAGCCCATCAGTTCAGAAAGCATCATACATTATACATATGAATAATTCATTTGATATTTTAGCTTGAGACTAATCCCCCAATTATTTATCCATAAATTGTTACTTGAATAAATTGTTACTTGAATCACACATGAATGCACTAAATTTCAGTTTTTTAGTATAGCAAGTCAAAAGCAATAAAACTTTACTCTATAGCATGTGTTTTATGCATCGTCAAACCCCAATGAATTCTGATCTTCTTTGCTTGGCTTACTCTTTTCACACATGCAAAGCATGAATTTGCATGCTCTAGGCTCAAGAACCTCTGGTGTTTACTTTCCCTGCACGTATTCATGTCTCAGTGCTTGCCAATGAACAACATTTCTCATAGATGTCCATATATTCTAACATGTCAAATGACATTTGTGCTTTTTCCTAGGATTCCTTTTTCACAGTTAATGTGGAAGAAGGCGTAATAGTTTTGCAGATAAGACAAGGGAACCTAACTTTAACTGAAAAGAGCAACAAAACTGTGTTCCCTGTGGTAAGTGCTGCAAAGGTTTGCATTCAGAATTGCAGATGCTATAAAAATAGTTAAGTAAGTAAATGTCATCACATTGCTTTATACCTACTAATGTCATTGTAAGCATTTAATAAGACACACCTTAGCTCTGAACCTGTGCTTGGACAGAGAATTAAAATAAATTAATCATTTCAAATTTGTTACCACCACAATGATATACATTCTTGTATTTTAGGAATCTTATTTCTGTGTGCATGGAAAACAAGGTTAATTTGCCCATATATATTTTATTATTAGAATATTTCAATATCCATTACATATGATAAAAAAGTTTTTGTTCATATTCTGTTATTCTGTTTTCTATTTCTGGTTTGAAAGAAAACAACTATTACAAAAAAAAGGTGCACTTTAAGTCAATGAACGATAATAAGTGATAATGTGATATCTTGGATTTGAAAACAGAAAATCAAAAGGAAATACAAACCGGAAAATGCTCTGTTTGCTGTTGTCAGGGCAACAAAGCACATCCCACTTTCCTGTTGCTCTCTCTGTGCACAGAGTTGCAGCTCAGACAACTGAATCAAACTAAAGTAATCTAAATATTGGATATTATTTCCACCTTAAAAACCCTCTTTCTTCCTCACAGTCCTGCGAAATGGTCCAGATATTACTCTGAAATATCCAAAGTTATATTTGCAAAGCCATCCACCTGAGCAGCATCTCAATATATGTGGCAGTAAACTGAACAAATGAAGAAAAGTCGACTCCCAAAGAATGGTTCTTTCAAGGGTCTAGGTGTCACATATCCACTGTTGGCCAATGATTCATAATCTGTGTCTGAAATGGCTTTCTGTTCACTATTCCATTTATTAATTTCTAAATAGTCTACTATTATAGGGAACAGAATTCCGGAGGGTAGTGAAAGGTTTTGGACACTACCTCATTCAAGTTTTTTCGTTTTACAAAATAATGCAGTGAAGTAGGTAATTTGATAATCTGATAGTGCTTCGTGGGATTGAATGAGTGCAATGGAAATTGTCCACTATGTTTTCAGATACTACTACAAAATGGTGGAACCCCAAAACAGTGCACTAAATAGTGAGTAGCGTTTCGGACACAGCAAAAGAGCTGAAACACTTTGAATCTATTGTTTATGAAATGTTGTAATAAATAATTTAATATAGTAACCATTTTTAAAATACATTATTAAAATTAGGCTTTTTAATATAAAAGATTAAAACGACTAAAATCTAAAAAAAATACTTACAGTAAACAATAATAAAATGATTTATATGCGACTAAAAATAATACACATTTTATTAAAAAGTCTAACAGTGCATTTACAGAGGTTTGATGTGGCATCGTACTGCAACAGATCCAATTCATTTTCAGTGGGGACTGTAGGCTCCATTTGCCACTCTTTCACATTGTATGATGGTCTGTGCATCTGAAAGTTGAACAGAGCTGAAATTTATGCAATGAGTCCTGCAAATGCTATGGGTCAACCCAATCAGAAGATAGCTGGTGTTTGAGTGACATGTCCACGATAAAATATGTGAAACATGGACTTGACATGATTTAAATTGAATGGTGCTAGGAATGCCTTTATTATGCCCACATGCAGCTAACCGAAATGGGGTGTTCTATATGCCTTTTGCCACACAGGACAAGGGTAAATGCACCATAAAGATAAACTAAACCAAAATCAGTTGCAAAAAATGATTGGCAGGTAGTATCGCTGCCATACAGCTCTAAGATCTCAGGGTCCTGGGCTCACACCCGACCTTGGGTGACTGTCTGTGAGGAGTTTGGTGTTTTCTCTACATCTGCTTGGGTTTCCTCCAGGTGCTCTGGTTTCCTCCCACTATCCAAAAGCATTGACTTGACTATGTATATTGTCCACAGGCTGTAATATGCAGCAAGCTGTTATAGAAAATTTGACTTTCCAAAAATGGTGGGTACAAATCAACAAATTCAAAAAGTGGTGGGGACATGTCCCCAGTGTGTCTGATGTGGATTATATTGTTTTTGATATGTACATGAATGCATTAAAACATTCTTAGGGAATAAGAAGCATACTGAATGCACAACAACCCTTCCTAAAAGATATCTAAAACTTTTATCTTAACATTACTTTCATTTCATACTTTCATAAACATACTTATTTCATTAGAAGAGCTTATAAGGTTCCCTTGCCAACGTAATGCATACATAACTTGTTTTTGCCAGACATTTAGTTAAGGGTTGGATCTAGAATTTTTCCAAATCAGGAGCCACAAGGGGCCCTATTTAACACAGAGGGTCCAAGGATATATCCTCCATTTAAGCATCATTCTTTATTCAGTGAGCTTAATACTTGTATGAATTTGACTCTGCATACTTGGGCAATTAACAGGACACTCATACTGAATACACTTTGTAAATAGTTAAATAATGCCATTTAAATTTAATCTGGACTTGAATATTGGTATATAACACACAGATACACACAAAGAAATTGCACTTTACTGTGCATTCATGTCCAGATACATAAGTATATGATTTAACATATCTACCACTTTATAATACATTCATTTAACACAAAAATTTCACTCATTCACAAATTAGAGAAATACAAAAAGTAAAATAATCTCCAAATGATAACCACAGCTGTAATGAGGATTGTTTCCTTCCATGGAACCCAGGTGACACACAAAATGTATATTCTTGTCCTGTTGAAATAAGGACAGTTCAGTGACTTTTTTATGGGTCTGTTAAAACATGTCACTAGGGGGTATTGATTTATTTATTTTTTTATTGGGATGAGTGGGAGGAGGGGGGGAGGCTGTGTAAGTGAGTATTCAAATCAATATCATGACTAATTGTACATTTTACCATGATTACGATTAATAAACAATTGTTTTGTTTTTTATTTTTGACCCTCACAATTCAGTGACAAGGCTTGTACTGTAAAGATGCTCCAGTATAAAAGCTGGGAAAGTTTTTTCTAATGTTGCCGGGAGCTTGTTCCTCTCTTGTTTTCTGAGCACTGTTTATGTATTTGGGGTGTGATTGTCCTTTGTCGCTGAAACTGGTTTTCTCAGTGTTTACATTTGATTTCTTTTTGTTCAGCATTGTCTTATAGTCAAAACACATAATGTCCAAACCACAGACACTGTGATTTTCTTTGGTACTAGCTGCTCGAGTCGCTTGGCTGAACTCTGCGTTTAGGTTGCTTCCATGTGGCAGATAGGGGCAGAGACACGCGACTACAGCTTGGTAGCATGGTTTTAAAGGAACATAACAGAATAAATATAATCGATATAGACAAGATTATGTCGATTAGAAGTTCTGAATGTCAATTTCAATTAATTGCCCAGCTTTAATTGGATCATATATGTTCCAAAAAATGTGAATTTTCAGGTACTATGGACATATCGTGTCCCTATAATCAGTCCCAGGTTACTGATTGTGTTTCATTATTGAATCCTTTTTGTTGCATGCTTATTGCTCAGTAATAAATGGATTATATAACTGAAGTGTATGATGTAATTGATACTGAATTGTCCATTAATGGGCCATAAATGTTTCATATTTAAGTGGTTACTGTAAAGCATTAACCCTTATTTTGATAGCAGATAACAATTTTATGGTTTTAATGGGGCCTTAAAGTTTCTTTATTTACTGTCACATGTCTCTAATGTACTTACTTGAAAGGATTATACAGCATTTAAGTTAAATATAAATTATGCTATGTAAGCTTAGTCTCAGTCTCAGCATTAAAATAAAATGTAAAAGTTTTTAGCTTTATTTACCTTTATTTTCAGTTTGTTTGTGTGTTTTGTGTTATTGTAGAAGTCATATCAAGAGATTCGACTGATCCTGAACTCTACAACTCAGGTGTTGGTTCTTGGAATGGCAGTCAATGTGACAATTGACTACATGACTCTACTGACTACAGACACAGAAGCTTATGTAGGAGGCATTCCAGCAGCTATTGCAGCTAGGTAATGAGAGATTAAGTATATGAATGCTTGCCCTAAACTGATTTTGTGATACAGGAATTTAATATGAAAACGTACAAAATTACATCAAAATATTTTCCCCTATCATGGGAAGCTTGCAAGTTTAATCTGAAGTGATGACTGTTAAACAAATGCATTTTGCCCAGCATATCAGCCGGAAATGGGGTTTGTACTTGAATCCTACATTGAAACGCTCACATAGCCATCTCCTGCCGAATGTCATATGTTAATGTCATAAATTATCATCACATCATGTTACCTCCTTCTGGGCTATAAATGTGTTTTATGTCCTGCCAGGTTCTGCTATATGTGATTTGCTTAGCCAAATTAATCAGTAAAAAACCTAGAAATTCTTTCTCCCCATTTTATCAAAATTATCTCAATATGCATCTTTAAATTTATACCAAATGGGGTCCCCTGATGGCAGAACTGGTCCTGGAGGAATGTTGTTTGTTTTCACTGTGTCCTGGAGATGTATATGGTTGAAATTACAATGAAACACAGCTGAATTTTAACTTGAATTGAACAAATTTGGCCTCAAATTCCCTGAGTGGGTAGGACTGCACTACATCCTCATCCATCATTTTAACGGATGCTAGCCAATGCTAGCTATTGTTATATAACAATAGGAATAAGCAGTTAGCATCCTATGCTGAAAAGTGCTGAACTGTATTTAGTTTGCTGACTAGTTTTTCCATCTAGCTTTGAGCACTGAGTTGACAATATTGCACTTACTACATTTTGATCTTTCTAAGTATCAGCAATGGCCCTTGTTCTGACAAGAGTCTGAGATCAGAGGGAATTTAGGGTCCTAACTTATCCTACTAGCTAGGATACACATTCGGTCTGAACCCTAAGCACTTTTGTGAGTCGCTCTGGAGCATCTGGTAAATGCTGTAAATATAAATGTATTATACGAGTTCATAAGCCATAACGCGATGGAGCCTTATAGGCATGACGGAGTTCCCAAGAGTAATGAGTATTCCTGAAACCTGTACCATAGCATGACTTCAGCAATACACTGCATTCATCAATTACACTGCGGTTTGTGTCTGCCCCATTATACAAGCAGCAAAATATTTCTGCTTTTTTTTTTCAGCATTTATCCGCCTTTAATCTAAGAATCATTTTTACATTATTCTCAGAATTATTCAGACTTTATTCTCAGAATTCTGGCTTTATTCTCTGAATCTTGTTTTTTTTTTTCAATGCAGCAGACCTAAAACTCTGTTACAGTTTTCTGATTATTTTCAGTACCACACAGTTGGTACTTTAGGCACAGTTGGTCTGCATCGGTTGCTGTATCCTATTGTTCTAGGACATCAAGTGAATATATGACTCACAAGTGAAACCTTAATTACAGACATAACATTAACGATCCTCCATTCAGAGGATGCTTGAAATTGGATGAAAATGACACGTTTATAGAGGAAGTTGGAATTGTCCCTGGATGTCCAGTGGATTTACTAGTAAGTACAACATTCAACATCATTCCCTCAGGCTACACCTCATGTTTAAACAAGCTAAAGGAAATCACTTTTCAGTTCTTCAGTCAATTTCCCTACACAGCAAATTCACCAGTGTTAAATCAACACTAATAATGTTAAATTAACACTGTTAGTATAGTGTTGTTTTAACACTGGAGGATTTGCTATGTAGAATTATTTAACAGCCAATGTGTTCACACCTACTGCCCTGTACCAGAGATTCTGTATTCATTTGATAAACAATTTTAATGTGGCCTCTACCATGTAGGGGGCCTGGGCTGTGGAAAATAAGCTGGTTCAGTCAAGGACTACAAACCAGTTTGACTCTTCATCTCAAGAGAGAAATGTTTAAATATCGAAATATTTTAGGTTTAATAATATATGGAGAGTAGGCCTGTCACAATAATTACATTATCGACTTATCATACAATATATGGACAGTTCCTAAATTTTTGCTGAGCTCATTTTGTTTGAAAACAGTGGTTTTATATATATATATATATATAAATAATATTTTTTATATTCCAATTCCAATGCCTGAATGTTCTTGCTAAAGTTTTTGCTAAAATAAAGTACATTGCTTTTTACATTTTTTTAAGTGTATCATTATTATTATTATTATTAGTAGTAGTATTTAAAAAAAAAATGCTATTGTGACAGGTCTGGTGCCAAGAACAATGGCCTGGTGGTGGTTAGGGAACTGGGCTTGTAACTGGAAGGTTGGGCGGTTTGATTCCCAGGGCCAGCAGGTCATTACTGAAATGTGCTTGAGCAAGGCACTTAAACCCCAACTGCTCCCTGGGCGCCATGGTTAGGGCTGCCCACTGCTCCGGGCATGTGTGCTCACTGCGCCCTAGTGTTAACTAGTGTGTGTAAACATGTGTTTCAATGCATGGATTAGGAAAAAATGCAGAGAACAAATTCCTCTGTGTGGAAGCACAGTAGCCAGTAGATATGATATCATCCAGTGTTTTGAGGGCAGTTTTGACCTCAGTTTTGAAGGGAGTCGGAGTGTTGTTTGTGACCTAATACATTAGAACCTGACCTCAGTTAATGTCGTAATGGCATGACAAACTATATGTTTATACACTATATTTAAGTAATGCTGGAAAAGGTGTCCTTAAACATTTGGTGACATAGTGTATATTGAATAGATGTTTTTGTTGTTCCAGGGGTTGCGAGAAGCTTCTCTTAAGTTGGGGAGCTCGCTTGCTTTTACTCCAAATATCTCACAGAATGGTACAGGGGCAAGGGTTTCAATGGGCTTCAAATCCACCAACACCAGTGAAGTCCTGCTCTACCCTGACAGTGTGGTAAGTGAATTAGTTTCTCCAGAAATTACCTTAATTACCATTGCACTCTTGCAGCCGATGACCCATTTTTAATTTCACATTTCATAGAAACTGGGGTGGAAAACAAAAGTAACAGAAAACTGTAATGCTATGAAAAAAGATAAAACAGGTCAGTGACATGTCAGGGCTTAAAAAGGACATCTCACAGAGGCAGAGCCTTTCAGAAGTAAAGCTGGGTAGGGGTTCCAAGATATCTCTGAATTTAAAGGACAAGGTCTAAAACTAATGTTGGCTGGTTGTGATCTAAGGGCCCTCAGGTGGCACTGCATTAAATATATATACGATCCTGTAGTGAAAATTACTGCACAGTGTCAAAAACAACCCATTATCTGTGAACACAGTTTCTTGCTGTATTCACAAATGCAAAAAAAAAATCATATATAATCACAATGTAGAAATGCTGGCACCATCTCTGGTCCCAATCTCATTTAAGATTATTTGAAGAGGAGAGAAGCCAGCATTCATGATTGTATGTGGTACATTAGTGCATGTGGCATGGGGCACTTAAATGTCTGTGAAGGCACCGTTAATGCTGAACAATATATTAAGATTTTAAACAAATGTGCTCCCATTCATACTTTGCTTTGTCAGGGAAAACCTTGCTTATTTCAGCAAAAAATAAAATAACTACTAATTTACAGACTATTTAATTACAACAGCATTGTCCTGTAGTAAAGGAGGTGTTAAACTAGCTCAGATTCACTGAAAATATTTGATGCATAACAGAGACCCTAAGCTGTTAAGCAACTGTAATCCTATATCAGGCAAATATGGGAAAACAGTTTATACTGTTATACAGTTTATACTAAAACTGTTTTTGTTAACTTACAGCAACTGGTCTCTTCGGTTCTCAAATGTTTACAGAGAGTTGTTAAAAGACATTTTACACAGCATCTATGCTTTTATGGAAATGGGATTTGTACATCTAACATCAGTTAATTTTGTTTGACAAATTAATAAACGAGCTATAAAAAATCTGCATGATTTGTAATTGCCCTTAATCTCTAGTTGCTGATTTTATGTGATTAGAACTACATTGTATACTCACACCTCATAAAATTATGCTGTCATAGCATGGCAAACTATATGTTTATACACTATATTTCAGAAGAAATGCTGGAAAATGTGCTCTCAAACATTTGGTGAAATAGTGTATATTGAATAGATGTTTTTGTTGTTCCAGGAGTTGAGTGAAGCTTCTCTAAATATCTCACAGAATGGTACAGGGGCAAGGGTTTCAATTGGCTTCAAATCCACCAACACCAGTGAAGTCCTGCTCTACACTAACAGTGTGGTAAGTGACTTAGTTTGTCCAGAATTTACCTTAATTACCATTACACTCTTGCAGCCGATGACCCATTTATAATTTCACGCTTCAGAGAAACTGGGGTGGAAAACAAAAGTAAAATAGATAAAACTGTAATGCTATGGAAAAAAAAATAGGTTAATTAGCAACAGGTCAGTGACATGACAGGGCTTAAAAAGGACATCTCACAGAGGCAGAGCCTTTCAGAAGTAAAGCTGGGTAGGAGTTCACCATTCTGTGAAAGACAACACTGGCAAAGAGTAATACAATTTAATAATCTTGTTTCCAAGAAATCTCTGAATTCAAAGGACAAGGCCTAAAACTAATGTTGGCTGGTTGTGATCTTAGGGCTCTCAGGTGGCACTGCATTATATATATATATATATATATATATATATGATCCTGTAGTGAAAATTACTGCACAGTGTCAAAAACAACCCATTATCTGTGAACACAATTTGTTGCTGTATTCACAAATGCAAAAAAAAAAAAAAAACAACAACAAAAAAACTCATATAATCACAATGCAGAAATGCTGGCACCATCTCAGGTCCCAAGCTCATTTAAGATTATTTTAAGTGGAAAGGGATCACCCGGGTTTTTATCAGCATACAGTTCAAAAGCCAGCATTCATGATTGTATGTGGTACATTAGTGCATGTGGTATGGGGCACTTAAATGTGTGAAGGCACCGTTAATGCTGAAGAATATATTAAGATTTTGAACAAATGTCCTCCAATCCAGACTTTGCTTTGTCAGGGAAAGCCTTGTTTATTTCAGCAAAAGAAAAAATCCTACTCATTTACAGACTGAATTAATTACAGCAGCATTGTCCTGTAGTAAGAGGTGCTAAACTAGCTCAGATTCACTGAAAATATTTGATGCATAACAGAGACCCTAAGCTGTTAAGCAACAGTAATCCTATATCAGGCAAATGTGGGAAAACAGTTTATACTCAAAATTACAACAACTGGTCTCTTCGGTTCCCAAATGTTTACAGAGAGTTGTTAAAAGACATTTTACACAGCATCAATGCTTTTATGGAAATGGGTTTTGTACGTTTAACATCAGTTTATTTTGTTTGACAAATTAATAAACGAGCTATAAAAAAATCTGCATGATTTGTAATTGCCCTTAATCTCTAGTTGCTGATTTTATTTGATTGGAACTACATTGTATACTCACACCTCACAAAATCATCCACTTACTGTCCACTCTTAGACGCCCTTACCTTGTTGGTCCACTTTGTAGATGTAAAGTCAGAGACACTAGCTTATTGGTTGCTGCAGAGTTTGTGTTGTTTGTTCTGTAGTTCTCCATCAGTGGACACAGGACGCTGCCCACAGGACACTGTTGGCTGGATATTTTTGGTTGATGGACTATTATCAGTCTAGCAGAGACAGTGAGGTTTTTCAAAACACTGATTCATTCGTGTTAGCGCAAAACATGTTAACACACCACCACCACCATGAGGGTCACTGAAGCACTGAGGATTTTCACTACCTTGACCATTGAAGAACAGGGTGAAAGGGGGCAGACAATGTATAAAGAGCAAAAGATGACTCGACTCTGTAATTGTAGAACTACAAAGTGCTACTGTGTTCATCTGAGAGAATATACAGTGGGTGTTGACTGGTGTTTCACTGGTGTATATTGGATGTTCTTGAGCAGCTGCCCATGAGCCTAAGTTTCCCAGTGTATGTTTGTATTGAGTAGTGGAACTCAAGAGAACTGTTCTGGAGCCATTGAGTACCATACTATTAGGATGAGCTGGAGTATCCAGAACTAATCAATAATCACCTGTCCACAGTAATATCCATTTATATCAATATCAACATCAATCAATATTAATAGCCATCAAATTATGAAATTATCCAAACAATTCTTAAATTTCCACGAGGAGTAAACATTGTTCCTGCTACTAAGAAGTGGGACAATCTACAATCAGTGTTCTTAATTAATATTTCAGTTTTCAAAGACCTCTGGTTTCCAAATATTTTGGCCATGTGGCAACGTTCATTTTGACTGCACAACGTGTGTTCAGACTTCACACAACAGTGTCTTCCTGCTGGAGATATGTTGTGTTCTTGTGGCCTGACACAAAATGTGTTAAAGTCCAAAGTCCAGTTTTGCTATTTAATGCTTAATTTTTCAGAGAGTTTTGAAATATTTTGGCCATATTTGGTAAGAATACTAGCTTGTATGAAGTGGATTGTATGGATGGATTGTAAATGCACATACATTGTGCATTTTACCTAGTAGTAATCCAGGAAACCATGGAGCCTTGCAGAATACAGTTAAATACATAGATTATCACATTTGTTTTTCTAAATATTCTGTGTAATCTGTAATGTAAGCATTTTACATCTTTTATTCTCCTAGGATTTTTGTAATAAACTGGTTGGTCAAAGCCTGGCTTATCATCTTTATGCTAGCAGCCAGCTGCAGTACAACATACTTCCACAGGAGCTTAATTTCAGGCAAGTCATGCTCATACACTAGATACTCATCCAAATAAGTGCAGTAAACCATACTTACCACAATGCTCATAAGCAGCCTGTAAATTATATTTCAGTTGCCATCACAATGTACTAGAATGTTTAAATGTCTTCTTTGCATTGGCATTAATATATATCCTGTATCCAGACATTTTCTTCAACTTTCTCTTCAATTAAATCATTGCCAGTTGCACTCATTCACACCCTTATCAGCTCCAAGACTGTCACTAACCCTTTGCCACTAAACTGCTCAAAACACTTGGTAGCGTATATTAACTGTCTGGATATTTTATGTAAATTCTTAAACAGTATGAACATTTAAACTACAAGTGTAACTGCCTTTGTGATCAGAATGTTTTCACGTTTAGCTCCACATTCAATTGCTTGCACCATGTAATTCCACCTTCATTTCCTAGTGTTGTTTTTGCCCTCTGGTTTTTGCAGTGATTTAAGGCAATTAAAGGAAAATGAGACCCAACCAATATCTGCATAGAGAAGCATGATTGGCTAGCGTTTTATAAATGCATGTTAGTGCCAAGAGCAAACAGGGTCATGTTGAATTTTTTGGCAGTATCTTTATATGTGTCCCCAGACCTCATTTCTCATTGGACGTACGGACCAGGTCAAAAAATGGTCTGCTGCTCCACATCGCAGACAAGCAGAGGATCTCCCGTGTGGTTTTGTTCATGGCTCATGGCATGGTTAAACTGTCTGTTGGGGGAGAAGTACTAATCTATCAAAAGAAGATTAATGATGGTGACTGGCATAATGTAAGCTGCATGTTTTATGTTACTGACCATACTGAAAACAATAAGCCGGCTTATTGTTATTTAGTAGCGGCTAGGTACAGCATTGTTCGAATCAGATGCTACAGTACCTTTATATCATTTTTTTTGTCAAAATTGCAATTAAACACATTCTCTGCTTTACAGCTAGAAAGAGTCTGACATCTGACATGTCTAATCTGTGCAGATCAGATTTAGTGTTGAGAAACATACTGTCCATCTAGTGGTGGATGGTGTCCGGGTACCAGATGGACAGCTAAAGATGGATGAAGGAATTTCTATGGTGCTACAGGCACCTGTTTTTGTGGGGAAAGAACAGGTTCAGCTAGCTAGAGCTCAGGTAAGCTCCTGAATCCTAATGTTACCAATACTTCTACTACTGCACTGTAAAAAGGAACTGGCAATGACTAAATTGATGACAGGAAATGAGGTATCCATTCACGCAGATCCTCCCTTTGTTTTTGAAAATATCCCCATCCAGACAAATAAAAGATGGTTGCATTATCATGCCAGTAAAATAGGGAGCCATAGTACCGATTAAAGAGAGACATCAAAACACCATGAAACATGAGAAAATCAATCACCCCATACTCCCTGTATAGTACACTACACAAGTCAGGAGATTACAGAATCTAGATATAAATAATGCATTATATATTTCTAATACAAAATCATTTATATTTATTCATATGTGGGGAATATAGGAAATAGTGCTATTTGCATGTATACACTTTAGTTGAATGACTTATGTAATTTAACATATAGGGAGTGAGGAGCTAATTGAATTTCAGCCAGAGACAGGCACTCCAAATGCATCTCAGTTTAGGGGCTGCAACCTTCGAAGGGCATGGTCTAAAAAGGTCTGTTCTTTGAAGTCCGTTGAGTGTCATTCAAAGGCCAAACCAAAATGGGACAGTCTACTCTATGGCAGATTTCCTGTTTGAACGCTTTTACACTCATTGTGTTTTAAATCAGAGCCAAAAATGTTAAATACATTATTTTTCCCTATTTATTAGAGCTGGAAATGAAACTGTTATATCATGATGGATATCACAGAAAAGAGTTGAATTATCTAAATTCTAAAAGAGTTTACTCATCTTATTTTTAATACAGGTTACACTTTAGTTTAGAATGAAATAAATCAAAATTTGAAACAGATACACTCCTTTGATTGAATGCTCTCCCATTGTGTTTATATTTATGATACTTTTGTGGCTTTTCTATTCTTTTTTTTAGTAATAGTAATAATTTGTACACACTTTAATTATTTTACCCAGAGAGAACAAGGTCATTTATGATCTCTTGAACTGAATGATAAACAACCAGGCACTCAAATATGTTTTGACTATTTTTTCATATCAGAATAATATCTAATTGCAATGAAGTTAATTTGGTGAATTTAATTAAAGGTCCTTTTTGATCACAAAGTCACTTTTTGCTAATTAATGGAAGACTTCTGACTGAACTGGATAAACTTGAACTGAATAAATTGAAATGGAAATCAAACACTCTGTTCAAAGATGATTAAAATGTTGCTTAGAAGACACAATATTAATCAATGATAAACAGTGTGAATGAACTAAATATGTCTAAATTTCACTAAAACAAAAAGGTTGAAAGTGCAAGTTCTAACCATTTAATTAGTATTCTAGTTGATGTTTTATATGAAGAGAAAAGTGTGAGAATTTTGTTTTGTTTTCCAGAAAGTTGTATATTTCTGCCATGTCATTTTTAACATCATGTCACGCCCTCGTCAAGTCTGTTTTGTCCGGCCATGTGCTTAGAGCGAGCACATGGCTATGTTTGTTGTTGTTTCTTGTCGCCTTTGTTCCACCTCCTTGTTCGTTACCCTCGTTATCTGTTTCAGGTGTGTCTCGTCTGTTCGTGTATTTAAGTCCCCTTTCTGCACTTCCTGTTTGTTGGTCATTCGTTCTTTGTACCATGTCAAGTCTGTCGCGTTCACAGCGACAGTCACACAGCGACCTGCATGTATCTTAGTAACAGACCTGCACCCGCTTCGGTAACCACAACTAGGAACTCCTCCACTGGTTATGAGCTTCCATCTGGCACCGCGGTCTTTGAACTGCGTCCCGTGTACAAGTTCCAATCCTAGCAGCGTAGAGTCATCCTTTAAGTCAATGTCTTACTTGTACTGCTACTCAAATTAAAACATTCTTACACAGTTCACTAGTGAGCGGAAATAATTGTTAGTTTTCTAACAGTTCTGCAGTTACAAATTAACTAAAGTGAGCATTAGTATTCCCAGCTCTCTCTCTATTCACTAGCTAGTACTCCAAAAACAAAATGTTAATACTCACACGCCCTTCCCAATGTAATCAGCTAACTGCAGTATGTTTGTTGCACCCCGTAATAGCGTGCACACGTAGTGATTTCCAACACACCTCGCACCTTTATGGCTCTCGAGGGCTACTCAGCCTGTAGTACAATAAAACACCGTTCAGCATCTAAAATGCACTGACATGTATTAATCGCACAACACATACCTACAATATCACGTCTCCAACCAGCAGTAAAAGTTCGCTGCAAGCATCCACCATGCCAAACAAACGCTACTGCGCAGGGCAATACATATAGGCACCTCCCCCGCAAATTAACACACGTCATCCGACTTCTGCCTCCACCTTGCAGGCCCAGGCACAAAAAAAAAAAAAAAAACAGCACACCCAGAGCTCCCCCCACAGGAGGGAAAATTCATGCAACACTACAGGTCCTACCTGTTACATGTAAAATAAAGTTTCTGTGCTTTAGCGTGTGCATCCGCTCCGTCAGTCCGCCCCGTGAGCCTGACACATCACAACAGATGGAAAATCAAACATTAACATGAAACAAACATGCAGTCAAACCTATCTATACAGAATATAAAGGAAATGTAATGAAAATGCAATTCATTGTGTTACAGCATTACTAATTTGATAATACGCTTGTAAATATCATACACAGCAAAATGACAAAGGCATTGGGCATCTAGTGAAGTCATCACATAAATTGGGACACTAATTAAATTATTTAAATAACAATTTAATGTCATGTTTAAAAAAAGAAAATAATACTGTCAAGTGTCATTTGTCCAAAAATATCTATATATCTATTTCATTTGTCTGCAGGGCAAGCCCTTCCCTAAGAAGAGTGTGATTGGGTGTATCCGTGACTTCAGGTTCTATGATGTTCTGGTTGGAAAGCCTGATGTCAATTGTGGAGGAGCTCCGTGTTTCGATGGGGCAACAGCTGAGGGGGCATACTTTGATGGCGATGGCTCTTACATAGTTTTAAGTATTTCATTCCATTTGTAATGACCTTTATTATTTGGTAATTACCTTTATTACCAAACATAAAATTATGTTATGAGATGTTTTATTGTGTCTCAGCTTATACATAAATATGCTCAGTTGGTGTGACTTGTGTGAAAAACAATGGCTTTCAAACAGCAGAGCAGGGCAGGGTTTCTTATGTTGTATTAGCCTACTTCTGTAACATAATATAAACTATTAGTTGCTCTAGATGTATCTGTAAATGGGATTGTTTATTTGTTTATATAGATTCTGAATTGTGCTTTAGGTTTGAATGAAATTATAACATATTTAACTGAATTTTAAACATAATTTTAATACTGCCTTTTACATTTTCAGAAAATTACTTTGTGCTTGGTATGGATTTCTACCTAACCTTTGAAGTTCACCCTAGAAATGGGACAGGCTTACTGTTCTACTGCAAAGGTCATCAGGGTCACAGCTTCAGTGTGTTCCTGAAGGAGGCAAAGGTGGATCTTTGTTTGAGCTCATTAAAGTTTGTGTCAATGGCCATTTATTCTAAACTAAGCAGTAAATATGCAAGTATGCAGTTTTTAGACACAGAGTTGGGTCAAGTAGCTATAGTTATTTAATACTAATTTAAACATGGAATGTTCTCTGAAGGGCGGCACAGTGGTGCAGCAGGTAGTGTCGCAGTCACACAGCTCCAGGGACCTGGAGGTTGTGGATTCAAGTACCACTCCGGGTGACTGTCTGTGAGGAGTGTTCTCCCCGTGTCCACGTGGGTTTCCTACTGGTACTGCAGTTTCCTTCCACGGTACAAAACACATGTTTGTAGGTGGATTGGTGACTCAGAAGTGTCTGTAGGTGTGAGTGTGTGAGTGAATGTGTCACCCTATAAAGGACTGGTGTCCCCTTCCAGGGAGGTGATCCCGCCTTGCTCCCAGTGATTCCAGGTAGGCTCCGGACCCACAACGACCCTGAACTGGATAAGTCGATACAGACAATAAACGAATGAATGAATTTCTCCTAAAAGAAAAAAAAAACTAAGTACCTTCCACAAACAGCTAGAGAAGAAGCATCTGCAAAACTACATAAGTGCTTAGTTACATATAGAACTATAATCCCTCCATCTCTCAGCATAGGAACTGAAATTGGGTGATTCTGTTCTTCAATTATCAGATACTTTTTGACTTTTTGATCTAAAACAAAACAAAACAGAAGAAAAGAAATTTTAAATAATTATATTAATACTGAATTAAGCAGGAAAAACATGGTTAAAATGTTAATGAGTAAGTAAGAAACCACCCTTAAATTAATTAAGACACAGTACTTGAATAAATGAATAAAAACTAGCTCCGATTTATCACTGGACACAAATATTTGTTAATCTAAAAGGTCTCCTTATGAGATCTGTGGTGTGTGTGATAGTTCTGTAGCTTCCTTTAAATAATATCAATAGCCATTTTATAAACTAGTGTCAAGACTTTCTGACTGTTTTGTGTTGTAGATGGTGGTGCAGATGAATGATGGAGCAAGGGAGTACAACACTTCTGTTACAGTTCCATCACCACTATGTGATCCCTCCTTCCATCATGTAACAGGTAAAAGCTTTACAGGATTGTAGTGTTTTAGTGGTTTAGCATTCCCCCCTGCTCTTATTTAACTCAGTCTTTACCTGAAAATAGGACTTTTGGGCCATATTACAGTCATATCCTATGACTTGAGTGTGAAGAAGTCAGCATATAGATCAGCACCTCCAAATCTGAGGCCATTGGAAGAGTTATTATGAGATCGACCACAGCATAGGGTGCAGCATATTGGTAAAGAGGGCGCTGAGCCATAAAGCTAAGCTCTTAATTTACTGGTTAATGTACATCACCACCATCACCTGTGGTCCTGTGCTTTGGGTAATAATTAAAAGAATCAGATCATGGGTTGCTGGGCACATTCTCCGGGATTGAGTGAGAAGCGTTATAGTCCTGGAGAAGCTCAAAGTAGAACTGTTGCTCCTTCGTACTAAGAGGAGAGCCAATTGAGGTTTGGACACCTGATAAGGATGCCCCCTGGATATTACCTGCTGGAGGTATAACTTCAAGAAGGCCTTGAAGTTCAGCCAAGGCTCGCTGTATGCTCTGGTACCCCAGGGGGAATTTGTTGAAGTTGCAGGGGACAGTGACACCTGTGATTCTTTGCTTTCACTGTTGACACCATTACCGTGACATGGACTACACGAAAAAAAAGATGATGATGATTATGATATTAGAAATGCTTACCTATCTTAAAGGAGCAATAAAAGATTTTTATCAACAAGTACAATCAATAGATATTTATTTAAGTTCATCATCATCATCATCTTTTCCGCTTATCCATTTCAGGGTCATAGTGGAAACAAGGCGAGCAAAGAAGCCCAGACTTCTCTGTCCCCAGCAACTTCCACCAGCTCCTCCTTAGGGATCCCCAGGCATTCCCAGGTCAGCCGGGAGATATAATTCCTCCAGCATGTCCTGGGTCTATCCCAGGGCCTCCTTCCAGTTGGACGTGCCTCCAGTGGGAGGCATTCGGGAGGCATCCTTACCTGATGCCTGAACAACTTCAACTGACTCCTTTCAATTGGAAGGATCCCTCTTCCCATCACTCATGAACAAGAACCCAAGACACTTGAACTCCTTCACTTGGGGTAGGTTCTGAACCCACTACCTCAAAGGAGCATGTCATCTAATTCCAGGAAATAACCATGGCCTCAGACTTGGAGGTGCTGATCCGCATGCCGAACGCTTCACACTTGGCTGAAAACTGCTCAAGTGAATGCTGGGGGCCTCCATGCGAAGAAGCCAGAAGAACAACATCATCCGCAAACAGCAGAGATGGCACCTCAGCTCAGCCCCTCTCATTACCCGAGAGCCCACAACATATGGCTTCAGATCAGAAGACACGATCACAAAGTCGATCATTGACCTTTGGCCCAGGGTGCTCTGGTACCAAGTACACTTATAAGCAACCTTATGTTTGAACATGGTGTATGTTCCGGACAAACCATGACGAGCACAGTAGTCCAATAACATTACACCACTTGGGTTCAGATCAGGCAGGCTGTTCCTCTCAATCACTCCTCTCCAGGTTTCCCAGTCATTGCCAATGCAAGCATTGAATTCACCCAGCAAAACCATAGAGTCAGTGCATGGAATCCTGTCTAGAACTCCACCTCCAAGTAGGCCGAATTCTCTTAGCTGCTGTTAAGTGCATATGCACACACAACAGTTAAAGTTTTCCTCTCTGCAAGCCCAAGCTGCATTGAGGTGACCCTTTCGTTTATTGGAATGTACTCCAACTGTACAGCCTCCAGCCAGGGACTTGTGAGTATCCCACACATGCCCGGTGCCTCTCACCCTGTGCAACTCCTGAGTAGAATAGAGACCAACCCCTGTCTAGGAGTTTAGTTCCAGAGCCCACACTGTGTGTAGAGGTGAGCCCAACTATATCTAGCTGGTATCTCTCAACCTCATGCACCAGCTCTGGCTCCCCCCCCAGTGAGGTTACGTTCCATGTACCAAGAACCAGTTTCCACTGACAAGCTCCATGATGCCAGAGGCCCCTTTGCTTCCACCCTGCACTGCATCTCTACCCTGGATCTTGCGGGTGGTGAGCCCACATGATCTCTCCATGTTGCCTTTTCGGGCTGAGTCCAGCCAGGTCACATGGGCTGCCTGGCCACCAGGCACTCTCCGTCGGACACTATCTCCAGGTCTGGCTCCAGGGGTAGGTCCCGATAAACCTCTCCTGGGCAGGGTACACTTAGTTCTAACTGTTGTACTCATAGGGATGCTTCTTGGATCGTGTTTGTCTGGATCTTCACTCCAGACTTGTTCGCCATGGGAGACCCATGACCCATTTTACTGAAACAAACTAATGCTGTATCCTGGACTACTGAGAGATTTTAACTTTATATACAGTTATGTAAGTTATTGTGGTTTGTCAAATGTAGTAAATGATGCACTGTTACTTTTCTCCAGTGACCAAAAGTGGAAATGCCCTTGAGTTAAGAGTGGGCAAAGATTCTGATCGTGCGCTCATACATTCTGTGCCTTCCCAGGCTCATGAAACACTTTATATCGGAGGAGTCCCAGGTAACACTCACCATACTGTACTCCTTTTTTTCAAGTAAAACAAGTAAAACAAAAATGGAACAATATACAGTGTCTGAAACCTTATAATGACGTCTGTTTAATATTATTTAACAACTCTGTCAAGTTTCAGGCAAGGTAATTATTTAGGCATGTGGTTTTCTCAATTCTGTTCAGTGGATTTTGTCTTTTTTATTTAGCTATACCAGACTCAATACTCCAGTTCAAATCTAAATAAGCAGGCCACCTGAATGGTGTAGTGTTCAAAGCATAAACCCTATCCCTAACAGTGCCATAGTCATCCAAATTTCAATCTGGGAGTTCAGTAAACCACAGTTGGCCTCTCTCCCACTGGTTGGGTAGGATGGCCCACCCTGTTCTCCATCATTCCAAATGATGCTGGCCAATGCAGGTGTCTGATTGCTAATATAACAAAACTGGGTAGATAGCATTCCAATGATGTTGTGTTAGCAGCAGTTCAAAAAAAGCGGTTCATTTTTCAAAAAATGTCAGCCAGAATACATTTGATCCTTAGAAAGCTTGATACTTTGATCCCATTTCTCGGATGAAGCATTTACTCGCCTTCACATTCCTAGCATGGTAATATTGCTTTATTGATGCTTTCTAGCTAATGGGTGAGATTAGTAATGACTATATTATGGGGAAAATATAAAGGTCAAAGGAGCAAACATTCCGAGTGTCATATGTGACCTGGCTGACTGATGATATTTGGAGTAAAGGGAACAGTGTCAGTAGGCGGCACGGTGGCGCAGCAGGTAGTGTCGCAGTCACACAGCTCCAGGGGCCTGGAGGTTGTGGGTTCGATTCCAGCTCCGGGTGACTGTCTGTGAGGAGTTGGTGTGTTCTCCCCGTGTCCGCGTGGGTTTCCTCCGGGTGCTCCGGTTTCCTCCCACAGTCCAAAAACACACATTGCAGGTGGATTGGCGACTCCAAAGTGTCCGTAGGTGTGAATGTGTATGTGTCTGTGTTGCCCTGTGAAGGACTGGCGTCCCCTCCAGGGTGTATTCCCGCCTTGCGCCCGATGATTCCAGGTAGGCTCTGGACCCCCCGCGACCCTAAAATTGGATAAGCGGTTACAGATAATGGATGGAACAGTGTCAGTTAGGTTTTTAGTTGAACTCATCATCTCAGAATGAGAAATCCTAAATATACAGACTAGATTTTATGTGGTTTAGTTTGTTAATGTACTTTTGTTAATGTCATTTCATTCTCTCTCAATCTCAATGCAGAGAAGAACCGTAAGAGAGTTCATGTTTGGACCTCCTTTGTAGGATGTATGAAGAATGTACAGATCAACCAGATTGCGGTTTCTTTCCAATCTCTTACAAGTGTGTTTGGCCCAGTCAACACTTATGAGTGTCCAGCAGACTAGGAGAAGAGCAAAAGAACCAAGCAGGAAAAGTTCATTGGAAAAGAGCTTGCAAGTTCAATTTGTGTCTTTTTTATGAGACTGTATCCTTTATAACAGTGTGATTGGTGTTACATTTCTGGAGTGTTGTTGTAGTCATGGACAGCATGTATGAATTAAGAAAATGCAGTGTATTTTCAGTTACATTGCCAGTGCCTAACTACACTCTTTCCAAAACATTGCACCTGAGTTCTTTAAGATCCAGTACCATCCAGTACATTGGGATTAAGTTGCAGTGGTGTTTGTGATCCAAACATAGCCATGTAACAATGCTGTAATGTTGGAATGCTCGTTAGAATTCTCATAGTAATGGTAAAAATATTTAAAAAATTGTAACTGCTGCAAAGCAGGACAAACACTCAATAATATCCTTCATTTAAGATATATATATATTGTATCTATATGTTCATGCACAAGCATATCTATTTTATACCGTTCTAATAGACATTGTGGTGCGACTCAATTGAAATATTTTATATGTTTGCACATTGTAACAATTTTCTGAATGTAACATTGGTATAAAATGTGGCCTAATGGAAAGGTTATGGCACACTTAAATGTTTTTTTTTGCCAATATAATAAATAAATAGAAATGGGCAAACAAATAAAATCCATATTTAATTTTTACCCTATAATAGATAGGGATCACTGATTTTCATTTTTTAAATAAAAAAATATGTAATTTTTCCTGTAATGTCCAAACTACACGGCAATAGTAAAATATTTTACATTAGAATTACTGCCATGTCAGTACTCACAGGCCCTTAATGGTCACTGAAAATAAATCTCACTCACTGATGTACTTTTGAATACTGCAGTCAAATACAGGCCTCATAAGCAAAATAAAATGTTATTGTGATGAATGCTGTTTGCTATGATTTTGGCAACACATTATATTTGTATACTGATACCATTTAAACCAGATTCCCAGGTCTTCTTGACATAAATCTATGTGGACTGAGAGGAGGATATACTCACAGACTGTGAGCACAGACACTGAAAGGATCTGACATAATTTATTTATGTTATGTGCTGTGTGCATTAATGTGTGTCTGTGGTTCTCCACAGAGACTAGTCTAATACTGAGCAGGTGGTCCTTTCTCTCACTCTCTCTCACTCTCTCTCTCTCTCGCTCTCGTATTTCCATCGTTCTTTGTCTCTGTGTCCATCCCTTTGTGGGTGTGGTACCTATTTGTCATGCAATTCCAATATACTTTTAAAGCATTACAACATGCTTCTAAACAGGCCTTCCAACACCTCAAGGCAGGCTGTCAGCAAAACCAGAACTACAGAAACACAATAATAACATGTATATGCATGGATAAATATGATATTATCAAGTATTAATATCTAAAAACTACAATAAATGCAAATGTTTCCATGCAATGGAGCAGTTGTCTGATCACTGTGCACTCTCTATAGCCTATCAGTATTCATTATAAATATCAAATCAAATTTATTTGTATAGCGCTTTTTACAGCTGATGTCACAAAGCAGCTAACAGAAATCTGGTGAGACAAAATACATGAATGTATATGGTTTATTTTGCTCAGTAGTCAGTCCCTGCCGCATAAGAAAAATGTTGGTCTACTAGATAAATGTAAATCAAAGAAAAAATAAACAAGATTTCACTTAACTAGCATATTGTACAACATATTGATATAAATATATTTTTTGTGTGTAAACAAACAACCTGTCACTGATAAGATTCTTTCTCAAGCAATTAAAATTATTTTGAATGCTTTTTGTCACCCATTTTTGCAGAATATTAAACATTAGCAAATGAGTTTGTCACATGAGATACTATATACATTTTTTTAGAAGATTCATATTTTTACCTTTATTTTAAATAGTGTAGTCTGGGTGATTAACGTTTAAAGACCCGGTGCAGCATACCTTTTTTTCTATTATTATTTTTTACTTTGTTAACATGTCTTTGTGTGTGTGTACTCACAATAAGCGGTCAACTGCCCTACTAGACATCTGCTTTGAAACTGCAGTGTTCCAATGACTATCTCAAAAATATGTTAATATGTTATGTTAATAATGTTAATACAATATACTACGTCATTAATTTCGAGATATTTTTTCATTATTTTGAAAAGTCAATATATTGAGATACTCCCTCATTTAGAGATGCTAAGTCAATATATTGAGATCAATATACTGACTTAGTATTTCAAAATAATGAGATACTCTCGAAATGTTGAGATAGCAACTTACATATTATTGACAAAAAATTATTGGTGCCTTTGGTATTTTATTTATTTATTTAGTTATTTTATTTATTGTACTTTATGTGGCGGAAACGGGTATATGATAACAACCCTAAACCTAAGGAAACCAACCTCGTTCACTTGGGAGGCGGGGTTTTTTAAACTGCAGCTGAGCGGCAGAGGGGTGGGTAGATAGAGGCAGTAGCTAATTGCATAGGTGTTCCTGGATTAACGCAAATGTGTACAAAGTTAAATTCCTTAAAAACGAGATTATTAGGAAGAACGTTTGGGGTTATGGGGCAATATAGTGGGAAACTTTGTGGCAGCCATTTTATATACATTATTATTTACTTTAAAGCGTTAATTTTTTTCTTTGTATGCATAGAGAACAGGTGATCCAACTGAATTATTTTTTTTATTTGTGAGAACATACTGAGAAACTGCCCCGAGATGTATCTAAAGGGGAAAAAAACGAATAAAATTAAAAGAAAATGTGCGAACAATTTCTAAATCATCCTCTGCTTTTTAATCCTATCTGGGGCTCTGTAGTTAAGGTTGTGCGTGCTACTTTCTGAATCTAAAAAGCTGGATGCTGAGGGTGTGCCACAAGCTGAGGACTGTCCGTTTATTGTGCGCACCAGATACCAGGAGCAGTGACCGTGCGCTGAAGACTGCTGTTACACAGACCTCATTAGCGGGATGCTAACAGCTGAGGTTGCAGCACGACGGGGCGTTTAACGGTTCCTCCCCTTCTTATTTCTCTTCTTAAACATCATGAGGAACTGTCAGCAGACGCTGAGGGTCGGATTTGTGTTCCTTCAGACAGTGTTTGACCATTAAATATCACGAAATGTCCGTCGTGTGTGTCAGTGACGGGTCCGTGTTCAGAGCTCTATTCTGCTCGCTGGATGAGGGAAACCTGGGCGCGTGCGGAATTAGGAGAAGCAGAGAAATATAAAACGTTTTAAAGCTGCGTTTTCTGCTTTAATTCGGCTGTGTTTCCTCGTAACTTGCTGTGGCCTGATTTGAGAGAAGGAAAACCCGGTGCAGAAACATAATGGCGGGGCCAGAGGAGCAGCAGCAGCAGCGAGTAGAGGAGGAAAAAGCGGAAAATATTGAGGACGCGGAGCTTGCTTTCCAGGGCATCAACATGCTGCTTAACAACGGCTTCAAGGAAAGTGACGAGCTCTTCCGGAGATACAGGTAAAACATGCGAGATTAAGAATTCAGATATGTTTATGTTTTCATATTCAGTGTTTACAAGCTTTCATTAACTGAGGGACGTGTAATACCAGCCGAGAAAGAGGGATGCCAGCTCTGCCCATCTCTGTTCAAACAGCAGAATAATCACTGGGAAAACAAATCATAAAACAGCATACAACAGTAATTTACATAAGTGATTTATTTATTCAACATTTATTAAAGATATCGGCGCTGCACACCTCCATTAAAATAAAAATCACCGCATACAATAAATACTTAGTATTTGTTGATACATAATACATTCACTAATAGATTAATGTTTATAATATTGATCAATAGCAAGGAGTAATTACATTAGAAGTGATCCAAGTCTGCACGTCTCTACTTAAACAGCAATATGACGGCAAATATGGTTCATTCATTGTTGATGGATTTGGTTAATATATCCTAGGATTTGAATAATCAAAAATGCTCACTAGGCTACTAGATACATTTTCATTTGTTCAACAAATGTGCAGTTATAAGTAGCACTGTACAATACAGGGAAACCAGCTGAACACCATCTCTTCACATCTCTGTTCAAAAGAAAATAGGCCTACATGCAGGCCTAGCTATGCATGCCTGGTCCATTCAGGAAGACATGAATACTGAGGATGAGGGAGGCACACATGACAAGACCAATAAGCAGTAACACTCAAAACTAATCAGCATTAGTGTTATAATCAACATTTACCATAAGCTCAGGATAGTGATACCAGTTTAAGAAGGCTCTGCATTCATTCATGGTCCATTTAGATGGGCTGAGTACTGAAGGGAATCCAAAAGACTAATCAATAAAAATGCTTAATACCTACCAATGTACACATTACAACATTATAATAGTTATCACAATACATCAACGCAGAATTCCACGAAATTTATTTATTTAATTTAATTTACCAATTGAAATGTCTTGTTTTCATTGAATTATTCCAATAATAACACTGTGTCTACAACCCAGATATTTACTATTTCCTAACTATACAAAATGGTAAGTGGACATTCTGAGTTTCTATAAGTGTCTTCGGGGTTTTTATAAGTAACTAAGTATGATAAAACAGTAACACATTCTTTTGTTTGGAGACTCTTTTAGGGAGGTTTGCCTTGCAACACCCCACATGTGCTAGGGGCTAGAAATAAGTATACTCTTGCGTGAGCTTTACAAATGTCTGTAAAAAATAAAGGCAGTGCACATACAGTTCAATAACTTGTAGATGACTGGGGAGGAGGGGTGATTGGCCCATAATAAAACTATTCAACACAAATACTAAATACTGATCTGCAGTTGTAGATTGTCTCTTTATTCACCAATTACAATGAGTGAGAATACTGCATTAAAGTCAGAACAGCTGTGTCAGCTGAAGAAAGGATATCAATTTTCTGAATAACACATTAACACATTGGTTCCCAATGAAATGGGTAAAGCACAACAAATAAAAATGCTTTGCTTGTTAATTTAGATTTAGATAATACTAATCAGTAGACATTCTCCATATTAATCAGCTTATAATATGATTGCATTGCATTTAATTCGGAACAGGGGTACTAGCTGAAAAAGAGGGTTCAAGATCTGTCCAGGACCATCTATTAATAAATTATCAATCACAGTGTAGGTTTGTCATTACTTGAACAAAACCTGCTTGTTCCATGACAAACATAACATAACCAGGCCTGTTTAATTGGATTGAGGGCAATATAGTGTGAAATCAAAAGTAAAACTCATTTTTTTTTACTTTTGCTCAGCTATGAAGAACGAAACACCACTTTATATTTTAAACGATCAAACCTGAGAAAACTAAACATCACCATGCATATCAACTAGGGTGAAAATGTCTCCATGTTTCATGATCCCACTATATAGTCAATACTTTGTGGACCCCTGCTTATCCAACCTGCTGAAGCAATATCTTATACATTTCTATGGAGCTCAGTCACTCCAGGAATTAGAGTTTCATTGCTCCACAGCAGGGGGGATCTAAACCTCTTGTCCAAGTATGGCATTTGAAATTGTGAAATTAGAAGAGTGGCTGATCCAAAGTGACCCATTTCTTTTCATGTTTAGATTTTTATGCAGATTTAATGTCAGCAATGGGTGCACCTTGATCAATCATTTTAAGATTTCTCTGCAAAATTTAGGATATATTGTATGATTTAACTTTCTTAGGTTAAAACATGAATGCATAAGGACACTCATACATATGGTCATTACACACATTACTAAGTTCATATATTTTTTTCTCTGCAGGACCCAAAGTCCACTGATGAGCTTCGGAGCCAGCTTTGTGTCCTTCCTGGTCAGTGTTCTTACGTTTCTCCTTTACTGTCATTGTGTGAGGTCAACCATATCTATATCCTAATCCTGAGTGTAAACTTTTAATAAACCTGATCATTGTGATGGAATGTGAGAACATTTTATTAATTTGTGAAAGAGGAGAGTTTGTCAGATCAAATAAAGTCATCAAATAAAAAGAAATTTAAAAATGTAATTTAATCACCAAAAATAGCAAACAATATTTATTAAAGTTGTTATTTTTTATGTTTTGTCTATAAACAGAAACTTAGGAGTTAAATAATAAAATAATATTGTTATCCTTATATGAACCAGTTTATGATTTATAGTGCAGGCCCTCTGATGGAGTAGACATGTTAAAAATTGTTTTAGTACAAAATATCTGAGGTACACACACTGGTCCTGACAACCGATGTCATTGGGCACATTTAAAACATATTGAAGCACAGAAGGCCTGTTTACTCCAAGTATTAACATGCATTTTATATCCAGGTATATAGATATACGTTCAACTGTATTCTGTTATATTTGTCATTAATATCTAGTGAAGCACAATATGTCGGTGGCTGGTATATTATTTGCCGATATGTGGATTTTTTTAGGTATTGTTATAGGTCCAATATTGGAATTTTAGGGGATATTGCAACTGATACCCTGGCGCATTTTTGTGCTTGTGTGTTGACATTTTTCACAGTTTCAGAACATGCTCACACAGATAGCTGTGTAAACACACACACACAAAGCAGGTTAAACGACAGAAAGTTACTCTCAGCCACCACATAGCAGGAGCCCTTCTAATATAAAAAACATGAAAATATATATAGAATAATTCAGCATCTGAATTTATTACTGAACCACAATGATAATCTATGATAAAAACTCATTCAAACACGCTTTATACTGCTCTCCAAAACAAACTTAGTGCTGCACTAATTTGCACCCCTCTAGAAACCATTCATGCAGAAACAGCAGTAAATTAAAATATGAAATTAAAACGTACGGAAATGTACAATTACTGAAGAAAAGGCTTGTCCTATGACAACCTATGATAAAAAGAATTTGTTCTGCTTTAATCCAATGTGAATTGGCTTTAATTACAAAAAAATGCAATTATTGGTTATTAATATCGGTATTGGCTACTCCAAGGTGCTAACTATTGGTTATCGTATTGGCCCAAAAAATTTTAAATCGATGCATCCCTATTAAAATATGTCCCCAGCCTGACCAGTTAAGGTCCTATGTAACATTCTCAAGAAAAAAAAATCATCTTAGGGGGTGTGTTTAAACCTGACTTTACACGGCAATAGTAAAATATTTTACATTAGAATTACTGCCATGTCAGTACTCACAGGCCCTTAATTGTCACTGAAAAAGTGACTTAAAATAAATCTCACTCACTGATATACTTTTGAATATTGCAATCAAATACAGGCCTCATAAGCAAAATAAAATGTTATTGTGATGAATGCTGTTTACTATGCTTTTGGCAACACTTTACAAGTGAAATCCAAATGTGATCAGCAAAAATGCAGGTAATGCCAGATGTAAACAGGCCCAGAAAAACACAATAGATCACATGTGGTTTGAAATGTACAAAGCTTAGCCTTTTTCGGCTCATATTTTTCATGTGTAATTTTTTTAATATGAAATATTCATTGGGGCTTTCACTTCGACACATCATTGCATAATGCCAAGTGGTGCATCCAGCATGCAGCAGCCTTTAGACAGGTCTTAAACACACAGTTAGAAGGGGATTTTCCTATACGTTAAACCAGAAATTCTCACTCTACGATCTAGTGTGACAATTCTGTAAGAGGAGTGTAGGCAACTTTACAGAGGATTTATTGATGGTTAAATGTTTAAGTTTTCCTTTAACATGATACAGCCACCTATAGTACTTTGAGCTTGGAATTAAACCAACAAATACAAATGAGTCTAAATATGGAGAATGAGTTTTGACAACACAGATTCAGTAACAGGCACAACCAAAACTCCATATGGTGAAGCACTGGGCAATGTAGGTTCATGTGCGGGTGCTCCAAAGCATACTATTGTATATATTACTTTTGAAGCTCCTCAGAATGGGTGCAATTTAAAGTGGCTGCATTACTAACTGGAAGAAGTGTTCAGAAAGGTTTGGACATATAATGCATATTAGTGCATGAAGGAATCAACAGAAATTGTTCAATATCACTCACATCTGGTTCCTTTCAATTCCAAAAAGGTTTTTAAATGGTACCTCCTTTTTTTGTGACAGCAACTATGTTTAGATCATATACTACACTGAGTTTTCATATGCCACTGGAGCTGAATGTTAGAAAGCATTTATGTGAAATTTCTGTGGTCCTTAAGAAAGGGCTCTTTTGTTCGGACCACACACTGTGACCACAATTGTTTTAACTTCTTCCAATCCGATTAGCACATTTTTCTCTTTGTTCTATTCTAGCAGAGTATGTTTAAAACAGAAAAAACTTATCTATGAATCAGTGCAATAGTTCAGTCATTTATTTACATGAAATTAGCCTTTCATCCTACAAAACAAATTATAATATAAAGTGTTATTTAAAACAGTATAACATTAACTGGCCAAATTTTATTAATAATGTACATTAATTTTCCAACTGTATGAACTCTATTGTGTGTTAATATCCATGTTGTGTACAGTAGTCCTGGGTTATATTGATTCAACACTGAAATTTTCTGTTAATATCTCTCTACTATGTTTTGAATTTTGCATTAATAATGTTAACAGGGGGTGGCATGGTGGCCCTGTGGGTAGTTTGCTTTGTTCTCCCCTTGTCTGTGTGGCTTTCCTGCAGGTGCTGTGGTTTCCCACCACAGTCCAAATGTTTGTAGGTTGACTGGCTGTGAGAAATTGTCCAGGTGTGTGAGTGAATAAGTGAATTGGTTAATGTGTGATGCCTTGTGATGGACTTGAATCTTGTTCAGGGTGTGTTCCTTTCCTTGCACCCAATGACGGACCAACTGGGACCCTGAACAGCATGAAGTCATTACAGAATCTTTTTTTAACACCCTTCTAGCCAACATTTATTATTGAATATACTGACCAAAGGTTCATGTGCAGCTGTTCCAGAATACATCATTTTATTTTAGTCTTTTCTATGTCCACAATGAATACCATTTAAAGTAGCGGAATTCCCTAATTATTAGGGTTGTGTGCAAACTTAAACATATAGAGATGGTGTCCTAGACAGGCATTAAGCCTTGTCCTGGACTACACAGCATTTTGAATTGTGATTTTTCCATTAAAAGGAGGATTTAGTCCAAGACTTTTTTTAATTCTATTAGTTGAGCTGCATTGGCTACCCTTAGCTGCTCGCATCAAATTTAAATCACTAATGATGGCCTTCAGAGTATTCACTGGTTCTGCTCCCATCTACCTCAATAAACTCTTAAAACCATACGTTAGCGCCCGCCCTCTTCGTTCCTCAGAGGAGCGCCAACTAACACGACCAACCCCCCAGACAGGTCAGTTGAGGCTATTCTCATCTCTGGTACCACGCTGGTGGAACGAGCTTCCAAGCACTATCAGAGCAACAGGAACCCTCTCTGCATTCAAGAAATCCTTGAAAACCCAGCTCTTCCGAGAGTATCTTTTGCACTGAAAGTCTTTCTTTAATGCACTTATTACTTCCTGGCATATTGCGTTTAATGTAAGGTATTTTGTATAATTTGTGCTGTAGTTTGAATGTTAGATCCTTTTTTTGTAAGTCGCTTTGGATAAAAGTGTCTGCCAAATGCATAAATGTAAATGTAAAATGGTGGAATCTGAATCATAGTGGTACAGTTGTGTACTACAGTTTAGTGTGCAATAAACAGTTTTGTAACATGCTGCATATCTAGATGAACATATTGTACAAAAACTGGAAAGCCACTCAGGTGTAATTTTGTTTAATTTTCATTTTGATTGGGGCTGTGTCTAAGTTCAGCATTTGGTCCGTAGAAATGAATCAAAACCTGAAAATAAGCTGACTGAGGAATATGCACATATTTATGTATTATAGAATGCCATGATGACGTTTGAAGAGGAGAAGATGCAGATGGCCTGTGATGACCTGCGAACCACAGAGAAGCTTTGTGAGAGTGAGAATGCTGGCGTCATCGAGACCATCCGTAATAAGATCAAAAAGAGTGTAAGTATGTGTGTAAGAGTGTGAGGAAGGACGTTCCCAATGTGCCGTATCATTGACTGTGATGTTGAGTGAGAAAGAGTGTAGCATATTGCATCATATTTTTATACATAATATAAAGTCACATGCTCCTTAGGGTTGCCAGATCCATTTCTATCCTTAATCTTTCAGATGGACTCTCAGAGGTCAGGGATGGCAGTAGTTGACCGGCTCCAAAGGCAGATCATTGTGGCAGACTGCCAGGTCTACCTCGCTGTACTGTCTTTCGTCAAACAAGAATTGTCAGGTACTGTTCATATATACGGGGGAGGTGTAACAGGGCAACAACTTTTTAACATTGTGCTACAACAACTACAACAGCTTTCTCTTAACCTGAAAATCTAATAAATAAATAAATAAATAAATAAATAAAATGAAAAAAAAGACAGTGACGTCATCAGCCCCTCCCCCATGCGCTCCCTTTGGGAATCAAAGCTCAAGAAATGAACCGGGTCATTGTTCGATGATATAAAATCCATTGATATTTTTTATTAAGTTTTTAATAAATAATTTGCTTTGTGTGGCGTTTGGACGCTTTGAGGAACTTACATGATGGGTTGAGTGTAGAGTTGACTCATTGAGTGAATCGGTTCATGAATCAAGTGCAAAAAAAAAAATATATATATATACACACACACACACACACACACACAGGGGTTGGACAATGAAACTGAAACGCCTGGTTTTAGACCACAATAATTTATTAGTATGTGTTACGACCCAGTCTAGGGTTGAGCCGTAACAGAATGAGATGATGTGTTGGATTAATATATGTGAAGGGAATAACTGTAACAGATGTAAATGGTGAAACAAAAAGGACACAAACGGAAACACAGAATGAATAATGAATAGAAGTTATATTTTAAATGTGATATGTACAATGAAACCAAACACCAGTGAACTTCAGGATGGCCTTTAGCCGACAAAAACAACAAACAAACACCCCTACTAACTGACCCACAAACAGCTCTAACTTACCTAAGTGTAAACAAAAGGAAACAAAAGACAACACCTTACCTTCCTCCCTGTCTATCCACAAAAACACACACAAAACCCACTCCCAAAACAAACGGCAGCCAACCCTCCTCTGGTGAAATATATACACAGTGTTACAATAATTTACAAAAGATAGATCTATCTTCATCAGTATTCAAAAGGGCAAAAACAAACTCGTAGTCGAAGTAGGAATGGATCAAAGTCAAAACCAGGCAAACAGAATTCAATATACAAAACACAAATCACAGCACAAAACAAAGCTTCCTAACAGCGTACACAGACACGTATTTATGATTCCCGCCGCGATGACGTAGACGAAACGTTGACAGACAACACATGGACTGGATGACAGACCGGACTCAGGACGATGAACAAATACACGAACTGGAACATGGAATGAACTCTAGACGGGTGAACAAACATGGACTAGAACAGATTGCAGAACCTATAAATTTACAGAGATAGTGAGAGAGAGAGAGAGAAAACACACATATATACAGCGCAGAGTAACATATGGTGTAGGGCCTCCTTTTGCGGCCAATACAGCATCAATTTGTCTTGGGAATGACATATACAAGTCCTGCACAGTGGTCAGAGGGATTTTAAGCCATTCTTCTTGCAGGATAGTGGCCAGGTCACTATGTGATGCTGGTGGAGGAAAACGTTTCCTGACTCGCTCCTCCAAAACACCCCAAAGTGGCTCAATAATATTTAGATCTGGTGACTGTGCAGGCCATGGGAGATGTTCAACTTCATTTTCATGTTCATCAAACCAATCTTTCACCTGTCTTGCTGTGTGTATTGGTGCATTGTCATCCTGATACACGGCACCGCCTTTATGATACAATGTTTGAACCATTGGATGCACATGGTCCTCCAGAATGTTTCGGTAGTCCTTGGCAGTGATGTGCCCATCTAGCACAAGTATTGGGCCAAGGGAATGCTATGATATGGCAGCCCAAACCATCAGTGATCCACCTCCACGCTTCACTCTGGGCATGCAACAGTCTGGGTGGTATGCTTCTTTGGGGCTTCTCCACACCGTAACTCTCCCAGATGTGGGGAAAACAGTAAAGGTGAACTCATCAGAGAACAATACATGTTTCAAAAAATCAAATGTAAATCATTTAGAGGCAAACAATTTAAATAATGCTCATAAAAGTAGATCTTCAGAATTACCAATCACATTCCGACACACATTAAATAGTATTCCTGCACACCTGCCAGTGAATAAAATAAGACACTCCAGTAACTTTACAAAGCATTGGATGTCCCTCCAGAACTGATGAAACATGAGAAGAAAACTGGTCCGGGAATTGCCCAAGAGGCTTACAGCAACATTAAAGGAACTGCAGGAATTTCTGGCAAGTACTGGATGTGTACTACAAGTTACAATAATATCATCCTATTCTTCCTATATCTGAGATGTTTGGTAGGGTGACAAAACACAAGCATTCACAAATGTTGAAAGTTTTGGCCATAATTTCAAATGTCTGGCATAAACATAATGCAAATATCCAAAAGAATCTCATATCCACAGAGAGGCATTATGGTTTGGGACGGTTTATCTTCAACTGGAACTGGGGATTTAGTCAAGCTGGAGGGAATCATGAACAGTTGCACATGACACAGAACATTCTGGCTAAAATCTGAGGATGAAGAGGAATTTCACCTTTCATCACAACAATAACTCAAAGCATACAGCCACATCAACAAAAGTTATATGATCGTGATTGCCAAAATATGATCAAAGTTTTGGAAAGTCCCAGACAGAAAGCATTAGTTTAAGGGTTGGCATATATAAACATAGCACAAAAAGTAAGGAAATTTGTGTTTGGTAGATTATTTCTTTGTTGTAACAATGCTTCTTGGCAATAAATCTTGGAACCATTGGAAATCCTGTTAATTTCCCTTTTAAATGGTGCCACAACATGCATTTGTGGGATGAGGAGTGGAGCTGAGTATGTGGGTTGCTCCCATGAAAAATTTGCCAAATGCCAAACAGCTTTTTTTGTGTGATGTGTAGGGCTGCATCTTCCTCACTGGAAAAACTAGGCTTGTCATCATTGGAGGCAATCTCAATGCAGAGAGATATCAAGATTAAATTCTGCAACTAGTGGCAATCCTATATCTCCACAATGTGGGACTGAACTCTATCCACCAAGATGACAACGCTCAGCCCCACAGAGGGTTTATCAGAGACTACCTATAGAATTTGGGAGTGGAGAGGATGGACTGACCTGCCAGCAGTCCTGACCTCAACCCCATCTAAGACTTGTGGGAATAGCTTGACCAACACAACCATGTTGGCTGACTTGTGTCAAATGCTGGTTGGAGAATGGGATGCCATCCCACAGCAGCGTGTGTGACCAGGCTGGTGACCAGCATGAGGAGGAGGTGCCAGGCTGTTGTGGCTGTTAATGGTTCTTCAACATGCTACTGAGGCTCTTGTTTGTGAAATAAATAAATTGTTAAATTGCCAATATGTCTTGTTTCTTCAAGCTTCAATCATCCAGTCCACAAGTCAATGGCAGAATAAGTTGTTTGGCATATACCCACATACTGAGCTCTACTGCTCATCCCACAAATGCATGTTCCTTACAAATGTGGCACCATTTAAAAGGGAAATTAACAGGCTTTCCAACTTTATAAGATTTATTGCCAAGAAGCATTGTTACAACAAAGAAATCTACCAAACACAAATTCCCTTAATTTTGTGCTATGTTTATATGCAAGCGCAGACACGGGCAGAATACACCAAACTCCTCACAGACAGTGATTTGAGACGGGGCTGGAACCCACAATCCAAAGATCCTGGAGCTGTGTGGCAACAAAACTACTTGTTGCACAATTATTATTGTTTCCCCACTTGAATTGTACTTACGAACACCTATACTAGCAAACTTTCCAAGATACGATCCGGGCATTTGAATATTTTTTGCCTCCACCAACAAACCATGACTCTAGAATTGAACCGACCCTTGAGCTTTTAAGATTAGCAAATTGTAGTTTTAGCAATTTAGCATTAGTGTAAATAGCAGACATCGAAATTTGTGCTAAGTTAAGCCGTATCTGCGCTTCATCTCCCCACATTCACTTGCCTACTCTCTGTTATTCCACCCTCCGTTATTCCACCTCCCGTCATACAGCCAGTGCCTGTGTTACTCCTCCAGCCAATTGTTTATTACTGTTACCACTGTATTTCTTTTTTATTTTCAGCAATTCCACATGTATTTTTTTACTAATTTGAGAGTTTCGTAAACATATATCAGTGCAAAAAGGGTGACTTTCGGGGTGGGCTGGAACGCATTAATTGCTTTTCCATTATTTTAAATATGGAAAATTGACTTGAGAAATGAAATTTTCTAGTTACAAACTGGGTCACGGAACAGATCAAGTTCGTAAGTAGAGGTTCCACTCTATATGTCACATTAAAGGAGAAAAACTTTCAGAAACAATTAATTTGTTCTCATTTTTATATCATAAATACCTGATATTTTAACAGTGGAATGTTGATGTTTTAATAACAAATGTTATATTATTTTTGTTACACTCACATATACATTGTCATTAATGATAATGATGAAATAATATTAAACTTACGTCCTTTTCGAGGACTCAAAGCTGCTTACACATTACTATTATGTTGAATGAGTTACATCTAGCATTGAACAAATGCAATACAAATGACAAAAAAATGGATAAGTCTGAATTTGTGTGGCTTCTTGCTGGTTGATTGCAGAAAGAAAATCTTTCCTTCTCAAATCTTATTTGGTGAAACTGCTTATCCAGTCCAGGATTGCGGTGGGTCCGGAGCCTACCCGGAATTACTGGGTGCTAGGCGGGAACACACCCTGGAAGGGGCGCCAGTTCTTTGTAGGGTGACACACACTGACACTTATGGACAATTTTGAGTCCCCAATTCACTTATCTGTTTTTGGACCATGAGGGGAAACTGGAGCACCTGGAGGAAACCCATGTGGACATGGGGAGAACACCCCAAACTCCTCACAGACAGTAGCCCAGAGTGGGACTCGAACCCACAACCTTAGTACCATGGAGCTATGTGACAGCGACCCTACCTGTAGTGCCACCTACATTGGAATCAAATTGATGTATTTGCTATAAATGTGCTAAAATATTTTCATATCCATTTGACTACATTTATAACCCTAGGAACAAATATTATATTTCTCCACATTTCAAATACAGACAGATGTTCTTAATGACCACATGTAAATAAAGTATTTTGGTATTTTTTAGTATTTTTCAGTATTTGCATCACTACTCTGATTGAGATAAGTATTACAACAGCTTCTATTTTTCCATTTATTCCAGCATATATTAAAGGAGGCTGGATCCTCCGCAAGGCTTGGAAGATGTACAACAAATGCTACAGTGACATCAGCCATCTTCAAGAGGCATGTCGGCGGCGGTCATCCAGCCAGCAGGGGGAGCTTGCCTTTGATCAGGCCAACCACAACACAGCTGTGGTGGAGGGCACTGGAGGGGTAACAGATGAGGCTCTGGGGCGTCTGAAGGGTTCTGTCAGTTTTGGCTATGGCCTTTTCCACCTCTGCATTTCTATGGTGCCTCCACACTTGCTGAAGATAGTCAACCTTTTGGGTTTCCCTGGAGACCGTCACCAAGGCCTGGCATCTCTGGCCTATGCCAGTGAGAGCAAAGATATGAAGGCACCTCTGGCAACGTAAGCTTCGATTTAAAATCTTTATTTTTTTTTTTTTCATTTATATTATATTTATTATTGCTTATCACACAGCAGACACTAGATATTTTGCCACATATGCATTTGTGTCAGGTACTAATAATGTGTCCTGGATCAATCTCCACTGTAACTCGTTCCATCACTTCAGACAACCCAGTCTCACTAATTCACAGCTCAGTGCTGTCAGGCTTTATACCTCTCTAGCCAATGTTTTGCATTAGGCAGGTTGCCTTGTAGTATTATTTTAACAGTGACTCAACCGAGATTGTTCAAACTTTATATACACAGTTCAGTATCTTTACCTGCTGTAGGTGTGACATAAAGTAGCTGAGTTCACTTATTCATTATTAAGATGTCTACAGACATTTGGACGTATAGTATATGTTTTTGGGTTGAATTAAGTGTGATAGTAGTTACTAAAATAAGAGAGGTGGCAAGGAAATTTGCAAACATCAATAAGATTAGAAACATCTAGTCAAGAGAAGAAGAAACACATGAAGCAAACATAATTACAAATCAGCTGAAAATACCATGAATGATGCAAATGTGTTTACAGATTGTAAATAGCTACAAGCACAATTATTCAGATATGGTTATGAAATTCTGCCTACTGTGTGCTACTACAGAGCTAAAATGTATTAAGTGAGCACAAGGATAAGTATTATGCGTCAGACCTAAACTCTACACAGCTAACAACGGTTCTGCGTTTGATTTGTGCTTCAGTCACATTTGTGACATAAGATATTGTTATCGATGTAGGTCAAGTTAAGTGTAATGGTTTTTGTACTGAAAAACACAAATGAGCGACTGAATTTAAATGAGGTACATTCTACATAATCCTCCTATGTGCTTTAAAAAAAAAAGGTCCATCTACTGTCATGGCCTAGACAAAATACATGAACAGACCTTTAGCTCAACAGGATTTTGAGAAGTCAGAGCACTTGGTTCCAAGTAGCTTCATTGCCAAAGGCTGACAGCTTGTGAATAGATGAGCTAAGAATAGAACTGAATGTAAGAGTCCTTAATCCAGTGTCTTGAGACAATGGGACAAAGCCCATCAGAAAAATTAGCATCCAAATAGAAGCCAATTTTTTTTCAATCAAAGTTTTTTGTTATGTCTTTATAAAAAAACCTTAGACAGGGGTGCCCGATTGTTCATGACTGAACAGTTGGTTACACCATGCACATAGTAGATCATGCCTCGTTTAAATTAAGTGAATTAGCCTTTTCCTACATGAAAATAATTAAGTCCAAATATCGGTCCACACTCACTGATGATTACTTAGAAGCTCACTTGAAAATTGTGCTCTCTTTTCCAATCTTCATGTTTACATTTTCTCGCCCATCTCTTAGGCTGGCTCTACTGTGGTACCACACTGTAGTGCAGCCCTTTTTTGCTTTGGATGGCTGCGACTCTAGGACTGGTCTGATGGAGGCCAAGTCCATCCTGCAGAAGAAAGCAGTAATCTACCCTAACTCCTCACTCTTCATTTTCTTCAGAGGACGAGTGCAGAGGTTAGAGGTGAGTATATTCTGTCACGGCCCTGGACACTTTCCCAAAAACATTTTTGTGTTAAGATCATCTTAACATGGAGAAAATGTGTTCAGACACTTAAGAAACTACTTTGTTCTAAGATGTTTTTGGGAAACCTAGCCCTGTTTATTGTGAACTACACTGTAAATGGACCATAATCTACTTTGATATTCTCCCTGATTTGAATACAGTTGTGTGCAAAAGATTTGGTAATACTATGATGTGCACATATTAAGGTATAAATACTTTGTAAAAAAAATATATATTGTATGTTATATTTTCTTTTCTACAATATGTTCAAATTTCCTGTTATTTCCTTTTTGCAAAAATGACTGTCCAAATTTATGCATACTATTTTGCATCATAACTACATGGCAAACCAAGAGGAACTGTACTTTTGTGGTTTATGCAGGGTCAATAACTGATGGAAGTATTGATAATTCCCTGCAAATTTGCCACTTCCGTTCTTTAAAGAAACAACCATAAAGTGCTGCTGCTAAGCTCTTTCTACATCAGTAATGAGCCAGATTTTTTTCTCTCAGTGTCAGATCAACAGTGCACTGGCTTCTTTCCACGATGCTCTTGAGTTTGCCTCAGACCAAAGAGAGATTCAACACGTGTGTCTCTATGAAATTGGTATGATGAATTCCTAATTGTATTAATAATATATGTCAATATATTGACACAATGCATTTTCAATGTTATATATTTTTTATTATTGTTTCAGGCTGGTGTAGTATGATTGAGATGAACTTTGAAGATGCTTATAAGGCTTTTGAAAGGCTGAAGAATGAATCCCGATGGTCACAGTGCTACTATGCCTACCTAACTGGAGGTGTTTCATTATATGATTTAACTGGATATATTCAGTTTGCTGAAGCTGAAAATAATGTTTTTTATAAATTGCTCTTATTTTAATGTTAAAGTATGAAAGTTGGTAAGACTATATTTTGATCGACCATTGTAGATTCTTTGTAGTCTCAGTGTTCAAATAAGTTTCAATTAAATATCTATTAAATGCAACTCAGAATGTTAAAGGTTCTATTAAAATGTAGCCCTAACACTACAATTTTATTTTACTTCAACACAGTCTATACCAAATCCTAAACTGAACCCTTGCTGATAATATTAATGAAAAAAGAATCAATAAATATCAGTAAATATTGGCTACCATCAAAACAGTGTGACCACAGTGTTTATATATTGCAGCTCATGTTTAACCGTTTTTCTGGTAATTTGTTTCTTTTTTTATTTTTATTTTTATTTTTTTTCCTTTTTCCCAAGTATGCCAGGGTGCATCAGGTGATCTAGAAGGGGCGAAGGCCATTTTCAGAGATGTACATAAGCTCTTCAAACGCAAGAACAATCAGATTGAGCAGTTTGCATTCAAGAGGGTGAGTAAATTACTATTAGATACAGTGTAAGTAAACAATTATATGTCTTAAAGTATACTTTGTGCAATAACAGTGGTCTTATATAAATACTGAATGTCACACTACACAAGATGATTCAGCTGAAATCTTTAAGTATCAGACAAACTAGGCAATCTTAGGCATGCTAAAGATTGTATGATAAAGGATTTCGAACAGTAAACCTACAATGTGAGAAACACAATCAAAAAAAATTCTACTTGCGTCAGTCCCAGCCGATGCCTGGTGTGCTTTTAGATGTTCATTATAGCAGTGACTCATTGTAAGTTTTTAGACCAATATTTCAGACACTATAAAAATTTCAAATCACACAAGCATAGTGCTGGCTGGGGCAGGCATCTTTAAGCTGATTAAACAGATCTGGGATGTTGCCATTCTCAAGTGCATTGAGCTGACAAATGATTCTATACTAAAGACAGTTTGAAAAGAGGTGGTGGCTGGCTTCACGTCTCAGAGAAAACATGCACTTACCTTCACTTTCTCAAGTTGGTTGCATTGTGTGTGAGATTGCCAGAGTACTATCTATCTGGTGGAACTGGCAAAAATTGAAATTGGGAGAGAATTGGGATAAAATAAAACTTTTCACATTACAGATTTAACCCCCCTCATTCTAATTCAAGGCATTTTTCACGGTTTACAAATTTCTTTATCTGTATGATTACTGCACGCTTTAACTCTCTTTATCTATCTATTATGCTCTATTGCTTTAAATACTTTTCAGGCAGAGCGGTTAAGAAAAGTAACGGCCACCCAGGAGCTTTGTATTTTGGGAATTATTGAGGTCCTGTATCTGTGGAAGGCTCTTCAAAACTGCTCATCCTCCAAACTCCAGCTCATGAGCCAAGGTATATACATGTTGCACAGTGGAGATAAACTCTGAAGAGTTAAGATATAACTTACTGCCTAAGCAGATACACAAAATGTTATCCATATGTACATCCACATATAAATGTAAGTCTGGTTTGAAGTGACGTAGTATGTTATTCATATCAATATCAATAGATGTCATTATATATTTCCAGCAGTTGTTTGTATATCAGAGGTATTGAACATGTACATATTATCATGAAAAATTTAACAGATATGTTGAAAGAATATTAATATTAAGAGAGAGAAAAAACAAATGTTTACAAGCACTTTCAGTTAGTACATTCCTACTTCATTTTACTTTTTGGCTTATTAAATACTGTTTGTTAGTTTAAAAACATGAGTTGGTTATGAAAAGACTTTTTTCTCTCAGTGCTGCAGGGTCTGGATGATCCTTCCTGCCAGGGCTTAAAACACCTGCTTCTCGGTGCTATTCAGAAATGTCTTGGAAACATTAAGGATGCCATCCAGGTGTGTTAACCTAACAGTGATTTCCATCAATAAAGAGATTATTTAGATTATATTCATCCTTAAACGAATATAATATATAAGCCTGAAATAAAAAGGAAGTTCTGGACAGGCAACAGATGAGCTTAAACCCACCATGCTTAGTGGTAAATGTGAGCTAATGGGTAGAAGGCCTCCCCCCAGCTTTGGAGCAGTGATGTAATGCTGTCCAATTTTTTGGGATTAGTTGAATTCTACATTAATGCCTAAGTGGCTGAATACCATCAAATCCTCACAGAAAATTTCCAAAATTTCTTGTATAAGGCTTCCACTGAGGTGCAGGGGCTGTTACTGTGGCAGTGTTAGGTGAGCAGGGGTCCAAAAGCATTTGGCAATTTAGATTGTGTATTTTTAAAGCAATTCCTACATGAAATAAACATTCCAATTATTAAAGTGTAGTAGTACCTCCTAATATGAAGTAATTCTAAACAGTGGTTCTGGATTGTTGAAGGTTTTGATGGCTGGATCCCTGATCTAGACTCCTACAGAACATGTGTTGCCAGCTAATGTTTTCCATGTATGTTCTGTCTCATTCCTAGTCTTACCAAATGGCAGCGAGGGATGACCTGGGTCGACAGACAAATTCTTATGTGCAGCCATATTCCTACTATGAGCTGGGCTGTGTGTTATTGGCTAAACCTGAGGTATGTTTATGATATAATATAAGTATACTGTAGAAACCATAATTTTGTATGAGACCATTATGGGGAAAAAAAATATTTAACTTGGGTACTTGGAGTTTTTTGGCAAAATAATAAGATTCTTAAAACCGACGTGTGCAATTTCTGATGTGTATTTGTGTGCTATATATCATTGTCAGCAGTTCAGACCCTGAATTCAGAATATAACCACAAGTTAATCCTTGGGATTTATCAGATATATCACTTCAGTGATCACAGTTCTTCCGTTTTTGGATTGGAAAATCCTTTTCCAGAAGGACTACAGTTATCATCATCCACAAATTTCCAGTAGTAAAATGTGCAATTATTATAGCTTGGGTAACCTAGGTAGTTCAGATGCAAGTAAATCCTCCAAATATTTGGCCTGTTTAATTAAGCCAGACCAGCAGTACAGGTATCCAGGCATTTGAAACAGAAGGAGTTTTACTATTCTGAAAGATAACTGCATGCACAATGTCTACCATAAATATTCTAAATTATATTTTCTTCTAGACTCTGAGTAAAGGGAGATCATTGTTGCTTCAAGCAAAGGTAAGACAGTAATTCACATTCGCCACCTGAATTTAGGCCCTGACCACACAAATGTTTATGTTTTTGAAAATGTATATTTTTTTGCACTCAACATAAAAATACTGGTTTTAAAACAAATTGAGGGTTTGAGAGAACATGGAAATACAGCTTCTTCAAAAAACACTAACTGCATCATTAACTTGCACTTGCCAGTTGTTTTCATTTATTGAGCATGCACAATGACTGGGTTTTAATGATCTTAGTTGTATATTTGCTATAAACTATATATATAAACTATAGTGCTGAGTAGGGATGAGCTGTGTATCCACATTTTTCATACCGTCTCAAAATATTAATGCGGTATAGAGTTTTACCTTTGGAGGGGGGGTGGGGGTGCACTGTCAGGCTGAGTGAGCCTCATATTTGTAGTGTGGGTTGAGTGAAGGATTTTCGCCATTGTGCATTTCAAGCTCAGTACAACCCGACAGTGAAAACTGACAGGTGTGTTGACAATAAAAAAAAAATGTTTCTGAGAGCAAATGACAGGATGAAATTTTTGGAGGAACAAAAAAGTAAGACAGACTCTACACAGTTTAGAAGCATAGCTGGACAGCTAAAAAAAAGTCACTTGTGGTTTAACACACCACAGCAGATGATTTTCCAGCAAACTGAGGCTCAAAAACACACATTAGAGGATAAAGCCTCATATCTGTGGCCAGTCAAGTGAAGTGTCTTCTGAGCATTTTGTCTGTTTTCAGCCTCTTTCCTTTATTTTAACCCAAACTCAGTGCTAAACTCACAAATGCAATGAGCTACTTTGCCTGTTTTGTTCCCCAACTGTTTTTTCGAGTGTGACATCACCGGTCAGTGAACTCCCACAGTGCCCTCTCCCTGTGGCTCTCTTAAATGCATATAAATGAAAGGCCTCTTTAGCTTTGAACATAAATTTGACACACCACACATGTCATAAAAACCCATTTTGTTTATTCTTTATTTGCTCTAGGATTTGTGTAAAATTATCAGTCAAAAATGAATCAGTACATTATGGAGATCTGAGTGTATGGCATATCCCACTTTCTTGTAACAAACAACTTTTTCTGAATATAGCACAGGTGGCTCACATTTTATACAATATTATTATTTAAACATGTACAGTCATCTCAGGTGTTTCCAAATGTCTGCTTCCCACGGAAGTTGTATAGAGTTTGACTGCTGAGCATGCCTGTGCTTGCAGGAGAACTATGCAGGATACGACTTTGAGAATCGACTGCATGTGCGAATACATTCAGCCCTGGCCTCCCTGAAGGACGTTGTGCCTCAGTAACCCTGCCTCATCCTGGACATGCATCATAAAGTGACCACACCTGTCCAGCACTTTTATCAAATGCAAGCCATTGGAAACAACAGTGCATTTTCCTGTTCTTTTATTTGTTGGTCAAACAAAAAGCAAGAAATCTGTTTTGAAGAATTGGGTAACTCCCCTAACATTGAAAACCTGTAGTGTTTCCTTTATTCATTACTCATGTTCAGAGTGACTCACATTAAAGTAGCTGTTAAGTTGGTATTTGTAATTCTGTGCTAGTCTGTGCCTAAATATGTAATGAACATTCTTTGATTTTAGACTTTCAGTATTAATTACTTTACCCATTACATTCATAGAGCTTTCCATTATCTTAATGACTTCGATTCTCGCATTCAAACTACACATGTTAATTTTTTTATTTTTGGAAAGGGTCTGAACCCAGCGAAATTTAGCAAAACTGCGAGGCTCGTTCCTGTTAGGAACAACAATATTTAAACATAAGAGATTAATCATATGTATTAATTAACAATGAGAAACAAAAACAATAGAGCTGCATTTCAGAATCACACCCTATTACAGTTGTACACAGTGTCAGTCATTTTGTAGTGATGTTTAAAATCGCAATGGTACATTGCACTCCCTATATAGAAGTAGTTGTTGTTTTTTGTCAGATGTATCACAGAGCAGCTGGAATACACAGATGGCCCAAAATGCTAGTTTTATCTACAAATATGAGTAGATATAATTTTTATTTACAAAAATTATAATGCTTATATGAGTGAATTAACAGTGCCTAATTATTAAGTTACTTCACAGTTGTGTTTGTTGATGCGACAGAGTATAAAAGCCTCACACAAATGTCCATAGCTTTTTTTATGAAGCAGTATTTCTGAACATAGTGTCCGAATAATATATAACACTATGTCCAGCTATATAGTGAATGAGGTAATGAGTTAGTGCTGGGCACAAATCAATATCACAATTAATTGTACATTTTACCACGATTAAGATTAATGAATCATTATTTCGTTTCTGTATTTTTGACCCTCATAGTTAAGTGACGAGGCTTGTACTGTAAATATGCTCCAGTATTATAAGCTGGGATATTGCTGGGAGCTTGTTCCTTTCTTGTTTTCTGAGCACTGTTTATATTTGGTGTGTGAATGTGCTTTGGTCGCTGAAACAGTGTTTCTCAGCGTTTACATTTGACTTGTTTTGGTTCATGGTCGTCTTAATTCTAGTCAATACACAATTCACGTCCAAACCACATATGTTGTGTTTTTCTTTGTTACTAGCCTCTCGAGTCACATGGTCGGCCTCTGTGTTTAGGTTGCTTCTATGTGGCAGATAGGGTCAGAATCACATGACTACAGGTTGGTAGCATGGTTTTAAAGGGACAGTACATGAACAAACTGTGGGGACATAACAGAATAAAGATAATCAATATAATCGATATAGACAAGATTAAAGACAAGACGATTAAAAGTTCTGAATGTCGATTTTGATTAATTTTCGATTAAGTGCCCAGCCCTATAATGAATGAACCTTTGCAAAGATAGCACAGGAACTTGTTTTCACACACTGTGATGTATATTATTATAGTCAGGTGGCTAAATTCTGATTAAGGCACATTTCAACAAACCATATTAAATCAGACATATTCCAACTGTAAGGCTCAACTGTAAGACCCCTAATTTTCAGATTGGTTTAAAAGCATTTTGTTTCAATCTTAGCTTAAAACTACATGTGGCAGAAGCTACATTTGACAAATGGCAGAAGCTAAGGTCTTGACTACTACCTAAATATAAGACTGTGATTGCATGCTTGAATCTGCTCTGAAAGAGAACAGGTGCCAGCTCCATGATGCATTAGATTCAAGCAACAGTCTTCGCTTTGCAAAATCAGATTTCCTTGTCAGTTTATTGATGCAGTTATCAAATTACTGCAGTACTGCAGTAATACTAGTATGTGTTGTCTGCATTGTGTGTAGGCCACATGCAGTTATGCAGACACATGATCAGAGATTAGCTTCTGCTATCAGACCTTGTGACTCTTAATCTTCCATTACGGTAGTTCTAGTCCTGCATTAATATGGATACTGGCTTAAGATGTTTAAAAGAATTCCAAGTTAATCACTTGCTAAAGCTGCTGGGTAATTTTCAGTCAAACTTTCCAGTCAAAATTTCTAAGAAGTTTGTTTGCCACTGCCTCATTATGGCAGTACAGATGAAAGTATGCATAGCTTGAAATCTAAATAAACGTGGCACTATTGTCTACTTCAGGGATGCTAGCAATTTAAAGGTACACAAGGACATTATGCTGCTTGTCTTTTATATTTTAATATTGGCCAACTATTTGGGTTATTTTTTGCTCAGAAAAAAATGCAGGTAATATGCATTATACCAACACTGAGACACAGTTAACTTCTTTTCATGTTGTTGCGGGATGTTTTAAATTCTTTAGAGCACCTTGTGATAATTGTTTCTAAAATGGATTACTCCTGAAAAAATGTACTGTTACTGTGAAATTAAAAACATATATCTCCCAAAACAGCAAATTTACACAAGAAGGAAAAAAAATCTTAACATTCATTGGAAGTTAATGTAAAAAGATTTTATTCCAAGTAATTTTAGAGTGTTTAAAAATAATTTTTTTTTTAATTAGACAGGAACAATAGGTCATTGTATAATTAACACCGAAATTTGTCTTCCACCTTTAACACACTCATACACAACCTGGTCTTACACCTACTCATAATATAGTCACATATATAGGCGACTGCAGTTTGTGACATAGTTGCATATTTTCGACATTTTATGTGACAATAATAACAATTATAAGTGTATGGGTAATTACCATACAAACCTCATATCAGTGCCCCGTGTTATGCGACAGTAACACGAAAACTTTTCCTCATTACAGGCGTCATTACCATTTGTTAATACCACCATCTTATTTTTATTTACGGAAAATCTAACCTTACTAATTCATTATTTGCTAAAATATCAGCACAAATAATGGCTAGAGAAATGTCTTTTTCAGTATTAACCTTTTGAAAATTAGTCAAAATAACATTAAGTGAAAGAAATGTTCTTGTTAGAGTTAAAGCTAAAGTAGAACACCAATAATAAGCATTGCTTAGGAGAAATATTACAATAAAATACTTTATGCCTTTGTTGGAATAACAACCTATGATGTATGTAATTTGCATTATGCCTTTTTCTATGTTATATGAGTAATGTTGCCTGTAATGAGGAAGAGTTTTTGTGTTACTGTCCCATAGTGTTTGTATGGTAATCACCCATACACTTATGATTGTGATATTGTTGCATAAAATGCCAAAAATATGTGACTATGTCAAAAATTGCAGTCACCTATACATGTGACTATATCACGAGTAGGTGTGTGACCGGGTTGTCATACACTAGTGCACTAGGGGCAGCCATCCCCTGCGCCTGGGGAGCAGTTGGATGTTAGGTGCCTCACTCAAGGGCAACTCAGCCTTGGATTGAGGGAGGAAGACAGCACTGTTTATTCACTCCCCTGCTCCAAAATTTCCTGCTGGTCATGGGAATTGAACCAGCAACCTTCCAGTCCCAAGCTCACTTCTCTAATCATTAAGCTTAGTGGTTTCAAGAAGTGGGGCTGATAACACTTTCTAGACTTTCTTCATATTAGCCAAAGCTTGACTACTGAGGTCATCAAAACTATCCTCATGGAGAAACTCAGTGACAAACACAACACACTCCCATGAAATATTTATTGTGGGTTAAATGACAAATAAGTCTTTCAAAACCATAAAGTCTCTTGTTTAAATGTTTGTGATATAAATGGCTGCAATATGTAAATTCAACTTGTTGATACTATCAGCACTTTGATATTCAGTTCTTGATTCCAGGATATTTCATCACATCCTGAAGTCACTGACAAGCTTGATCTGAATTGCTGTATGGTAGACCTTCAGGGAGAAATTGATAACCATTGCTCTACTACCTTTAAAGATATATATTCCCAATCTTGTTACTTGCTCAGTCAACTAGAAAAAAAAAATACTTTTTTTTCCACTTAGCCTAAATTTTTATGCTTTGCTTTTTGACCATGTCATTGACAAGTGCATCTTAAAAACAAGTATATTCCAAGCTGGGTTGAAATTGATTACCCATGACATGCACTTTGAAATATGGAGGAATGAGCAAATGTGGTTTCTTCCTTTTCCACAGTTGCAAACTCCTTTGATTTACACTGAAATTTAAATTTTAAATCCAGAATGTTGAAAATACAAACTGACTTTTGTGTATGTTAAATGGTCATTGCCCGGCTGTTGTTACATTGTAAGGATAATAGACAATAATATATGCATAATCATAACTAACATTGTGTAACCTAAGGTTGCAGCTGCCCAGTGCTGCCTGAGATTGTACTGTGCGTGGGTGATGTTTTTGCAACTTGTCCACAGCTGCACTGATACTTAAAACGTATTCTGAATACCTGTATAAATTGTGACTACTGGAATAGTAACCTGTGCATCTGTACTTTTGAATCTACCCCAGAATCTGAGACCCTACAAGTAGGGTCCTGAACTAAGCCAGCATAATAGCCCACACACAAACTTTGCCATCTTATTCACCAGTCTTTCAACATTTCTGACATATTTCTGAAAGCTCTTGTAAAATGCTTATTTTCAGACTTTTTTGCAAATAAAACATCAATTGCTGAAATATGAACAAATGACACAAAACCCAGCAATACCAGTTCTGGACCATAGATGAAGTAGAAGGCTCAGATTTTGGGGCGTATGTCCATGCAGCTACAGTATGAGGAGTCCTCACTCTCAGGGGATAATGGTTGACATCTGTTAGAAGGAACTGATCAGTATCACAGGAACTGGCCTTCCTGTCTGTAGTGTTACCTTCCTTAAACTGGACAAACTGTAAAAAATAAAGTTAAATAAATACAAATACATTTGTTTTTTTTGTTGTTTTTTTTACTACCTGCTAACAGTTATTCCAAAACCAAAATGCTGTTTGTATTAGCAATAGGGTTTCCTAACAAGGACTCTGTGGTTGTGCAAACACAAATATGGCCAAAATTTATATCACAATATAGTTCTTAATTTTGGTCAATACTATATAATTCCAATATCAATATGAACAGGGGCGGAACCAGTGGTGCAGCAGGTAGTGTCGCAGTCACACAGCTCCAGGGACCTGGAGGTTGTGGGTTCAAGTCCCGCTCCGGGTCACTGTGAGTAGTTTGGTGTGTGGGTCCTCCGGGTGCTCTGGTTTCTTCCCACAGTCCAAAAAAACACATTGGTAGGTGGAGTGGAGGCTCAAAAAAGTGTCCATAGTGAGTGTGTGCGTGTTGCCCTGTGAAGGACTGGCGCCTCCTCCAGGGTGTATTTCCACCTTGCGCCCAATGATTCCATGTAGGCTCCAATCCTGAACTGGATAAGTGCTTACAGATAATAATTTATGAATATGAACAGCATAAAATCCACTGAAAAACTTCCAAGAACAAACAAGAACTATGACGTCAAACATTGGCTTTGTCAATATTAATATTTTTATACTACATTTTAAATTGTGTGCGCTGAACTGATGACAGTGACCTGTAATGAATGTCAGTCAGTGATCGACTTTGTAAATAATGTATATTGAAATATTGAAAATGTATTTTAAAATCATATCACTATTATTGAAACATATTTGAGTGATCAGATTGTAATCGGTTCACAATTAGCGCTTTTCTGCCAATGAGGAACTGGAATGGTTTCTGCCTGAGAATATGACATTAACCTTTTTCAAATCTGTCAGTTTATTTTATTATTCAAGCAAAACACCATCAAATCAAATCAAATTTATTTATATAGCGCTTTTCACAACTGATGTTGTCACAAAGCAGCTTCACAGAATTCCAGTAAGACAAAGATTTGACATGAAATGTAAAAACAAATGTAAAACCCTCAAGTGAGCAAGCCAGGGGCGACAGTGGCAAGGAAAAACTCCCCCAGCTGAGGAAGAAACCTTGGGAGGGGTAACCCATCCTCCTCTGGTCAATCTACTGGTGATGATAGTTAGTAGTCCATGAGAACTTCAGTGTAGGGACAGCTTCAAGGCACTTGGTGGTTGCTGGAGCGTGGGCAGCTGGTCTGAAGCGTGGAGGAGGATCTCGACAGTCATCCATCAGTGTCCAGACAGACAGGTGGGCAGTTGTTTACTCGGAAAGATGTAAAGGGATGGAATTAGTTTTGAACTGTTTTGTGTCTGTAAAGTAGAAAATATGAAACTTTCCAGAGTGTGGCTAATGACTCCGGCAGATCTGACTATGACAGCTTTAACTAAAAGGAGAGAACCAGGAGGACACACAGACACGGGAGCATCCTGAAACACTGGCATCCCTCCGATCCACCGTCAACAAACCTAAGTGATCGCGAGAAGTGGCGGGACGAAAGCACCAGCGTCTCAGTTTACTATAATTCCCTGTGTCCATGGACCCCCCGGATCTGCCGCCTTTATCTATGGGGGAGCATTAGCTACCAAAAGATAAACTAAACAAATGTGTTTTTAGCCTAGATTTGAAGATTGCGACTGTGTCTGAGTCCCGAACATTTTCTGGAAGATCATTCCAGAGTCTGGGGGCTTTATAAGAAAAGGCTCTTCCCCCAGCTGAGGCCTTCTGAATTCTGGGAACATTTAAAAATCCAGTATTCTGTGATCTGAGTGAACGTGGGGGCTCATAATAGGAAATTTTATCTTGAAGATATTGAGGAGCAAGCCCATGTAGAGCTTTATATGTTAATAACAAAATTTTGTTGTCAATGCGGAATTTAACAGGCAGCCAATGAAGTGATGATAAAACTGGGCTGATATGTTCAAATTTTCTAGTTTTAGTGAGGACCCTAGCTGCAGCATTTTGAACTAGTTGAAGTTTTCTTAAATTGCTGCTGGTGCATCCTGACAGTAGTGCGTTACAGTAGTCAAGCCTTGAAGTAATAAAGGCATGTACTAATGTTTCTGCGTCCTGAAGGGATAAGGCCTTTCTAATCTTAGCAATATTGCGAAGATGTAAAAAAGCTGTCCTAGTGATACTACCTATGTGTTGATCAAATGATAAATCCGGGTCAATTATGACACCAAGATTTTTTGCTGCTGAACCAGGTTTAACTGGAAAGTCAGCCAGATTTAAAATTAAATCTGATAATTTATTTCTTGCCACTTTTGGACCCAAAAGCAGGACCTCTGTTTTGTTGCTGTTTAGGAGGAGGAAGTTACGCAAAATCCAGCCTTTCACGTCTTTTACACAGTCCTCTATTTTCTTTAATCTGTGTTTGTCATCGGGCTTGGCTGAAATATACAATTGTGTGTCGTCTGCGTAACAGTGAAAGTTAATGTCATGGTTTCTTATAACTGTGCCTAGCGGTAACATGTATAATGTAAATAATAATGGTCCTAAAATAGAGCCTTGTGGAATTCCAAATCTTACTTTAGAATAATTTGAATTTAGATTGTTTACTTTTACGAATTGATAACGTTCCGTTAAGTAAGATTTGAACCATAATAGGGCTGTCCCTGTGATTCCAACCATGTTTTCTAATCTTTCTATGAGAATATTGTGGTCTATTTTATCGAAGGCTGCGCTTAGGTCAAGAAGCACCAACAGGGATACGTGGCCTTGATCAGAGGCAAGAAGAAGATCATTTGTTATCTTGACCTTCCTGTTTTAAAAACATATTTCAATATAGCTCTGAAATCCATCAATACATTACCAGAGCCTCAGAAAACCTGCACCTTTTGGCAGATTTCTTTTTCAGAGTGTAAACAAAACAACCCAATCCAAATTTGCCCTACCCTTTAAAAGGATACTGTACCTTCACTGGAAAATGGCTTGCCAATTAGAGCAGTTGAGTCCAGACATTGAGTTTAAGTTTCTTCTCATTTTGCCACTTACAGAAATGGCATCATTGAGTTTGGCACCTGAGTCAGCAAGTGCAGATGTTGAGTTTCAACCCACACTCTTAGACCTCTCCATTCACTTTAAGATAATGAAAGGAACTTAAGAAACCCACAGCTTTCAGCAGCATAATATATAACCACACTAAATGTGTTGGGTCCAGGTATTTCTGCTCCAGAATGCCCAAGATCCTCAATGACAGCTGCTGCTGTTAGTTGTTTCAGTCAGCCAGTCCTCACACTCCTTATGGGGGATGTGTATACAGACTAAATCTAACATGAAAAGGGCATTATAGCATCCACTTATGGGAAAGTTTTCAGCTGCTGTTATCATGGCAGACAAAAAATATTACATATTGGGCGGATTAAATGATTATTGAAATAATTATGTGACACAAACTATTGTTTGAATCTAGTATCAGCTCATCATGATGTGAGAAATGTGTTACAGTCGAATATATGTACACAAACACACTCATATTAGTGAAGTTAAGCAAGTAAAACAAATATTTAAGTTGTACTGAAGTTAAATAAATGTTATTGATTTTGCTAAACAAGCAGTGTCTGCTGAAAAAGTCAGTTAAAGTGTTCATGCATTAAACACTGCAGTATTTAGGGCAGACTGAATCGATGTATATATTCTTTCCTGATGTTATGACCCTATATTTTTCAGATGTATATGGGTTAATAGTTGTTTACAACTATTTTTTCTACCTGTAGATGGATATTTAATTTATTTATTTATTGTAAAGGCAGCAGCTCCTTGTGGCTTTGTTTAATCTGTACCTCATCAAAGAAATTTGCTGCTATGAGACAATTACCCTAGACCCCCCTGGTTAAAGTTAGCCCCCCCGATCATTCATCTCTAGTTGACAGCCCTCCTGTAGGTAATGGGTTAGAAAGAGCTGCTTTAGTGTTTTTTTCCTGCTGTAGCACTAATCATGATTCACTCATGAAAATAAACAGTCTGACATCTATTTGCATCTAATTAGGTTTTTATTTTTTAGTGATGTAACTGCAGATTTACAGTGTAATATATACATCATATTTCAAATAAATCATTTATATATTTTGGAATAAAACTATAAAATAAACAAACAACAACTGAAACAAAATATCCATGGGTTAAAATTAGTTGCAGAGGAGTTCTTCAAATAGCCCATATTAATTGATTAAATTAATTTAATTGTACATTTCCATACCGTTTATATTGAACAAGTTTTTCACATTGTTGGGTTCTTGAAGACACTATATATGTACACAAACACACGATCATATTAGTGAAGATAAGCAACTAAAACAAATGTTTAAGTTGTGTAAAATAAGTTTGGAAATGATTTTGCTAAACAAGCAATGTGTCCAACATAAATCCGTTATATAATACAGTAATGAGAACTGCAAGAATATCTCATTAAACAAAAATAAGACTCTGAAATAAACAGCAGCATCAAGGAGTGTCTTGCATTACTGTTGAATACATGCATAGAGGGCACAAAATACTCTGAAATATCATTCAAAACGGCATTGTCCTTAGTTTGTACAGAGAGCTAGAGGTTTAAAATCTCTGTGCTCTAAAATGCAACAGAGGATAACCAAACCCTAGTATAACATTTTGGACTATATTATTTTTAATATTAATATTATTTTTGTGATCATTATTGCTATTTTGTACCTGACAGTTTATCCAGGGGCTCCTCTTGGTGTAATTAATTTTTGTAACACTGTACTAAAACCAGTAGGGAGGGGGTGTGGTTTCCAACCCTCGCACAAAGTTTACATAGTACAGTTTCTGCAGTGCTGGAGGTAACAGATCAATACAAGGTTTAAACGTAACAGATCAATAAATATCAGGCACTTCGGAATAATCCCGGTTCCAGTAGCTGGAGGTGAACAGCCAATCTGGAGCATTGTTGTGTGGGTTTGGTCCCTGCTGAAACCACCTGCTCGAAGACAGTAAACACAACAACACCATCAGGCAAGGTCGGTATTGACCAAAGCAGGGTATTCTAAAGCTGTGCTTCTCAATCCTGAATCATCACGGCCCTGTACAGTTAAAACATTATTTTCCATTCAATTTTCTCCTCAGTATATAAAATAGATCTCCCCCAATTGCATAGTGCTACAAAGGCGGGAATGGCTTTATCAGAGTCATGTGAAACACTATCACGTTAGCAAACTCCTGCTAATAAAGACAGAAAGCACATTCTTTGTTTTTTTGTTATATTTGGGGGCTTGTTTGCTTTTGTACAGGGTGAGTAAATATGCTATTATTTGATATGCTACATGACCACCTTCCCATTGACAAAACTTGCCCCTGATCCAAAATGTCAGCTTTCAAGATGGTAGCCATATTCTGGACACCCATTATTTCCCACTCACCCATTATTTGCTGGGATATTAAGATAAAAGGGTTGTCCTACGACTTTTGACTCCCCTGTATTTATGGCTTTAAGAGTTGATAAATGAACCTCAGAGTATTTCTGCCATATGTGTCTTGGTAGCAGAGAAAGTACAATACATGCAGGAGAATTGGAATTGTATGACTAGGATTGAGAAACACTTCAGAATGGCAGTTTCAACAGTTAGGTGAACGCTAAAACATGTCAACAGCCTCTCAAGGGTGTTAATAAGCAAACCATGGATCAGACCTTTAGATAATGACTGCTCAACTACAGTGATTACAAGACTTTTAAACTAAATCACTGGATTTTCAGACACACAGAAATATCAGTATTTATGAACATTGAAGACAATCATATATATGCACAGTAACTATGGAAAATACAGTGGTAGAAGTTAATAGAGAACAGCTATAGTTTTTTCTGTCCTTAACCAGTATATTTAATCCTATAGTAACCCTGCAAACAGAGAGCTTGCTTTAACACTTTATCTATTTCAGTTCTAATAACTATGGAGGGTTTTTTGTGACAATCTTATCTAATTAAATGAATAGAGAAACATAATTAAAAGGAGATTTCAATGTTTCATTAAATAATTCAAATTTGAAATAAAATTTGTGATTTATTTAATTGTGTATAAAATGTATTATTTAAATCATTTAATTTACTATTTAACTATTCATATATATCTCCTCACAACTCCTCACAGACAGTCACCCGGAGCGGGAATCGAACCCACAACCTCTAGGCCCCTGGAGCCTGCGCCACCGTGCCTCCCAGTTCGGCACTTGGGAGTGTTTATTTATGTATGTCATTTCTTTATTAATTTAATTATATAATATTGTCACACCCTCCATAGATAACAAACTGATTATTTGTATTATGCGCATTGTCATTTGAGAAAACACTAAAATATGTAGAACATTGGGCCTACAAACCACAGCTCTACAGAAGCCTTATTTCCTACAATAGGCATCTGTATTGAGCAGGTTTGAAAGATTGTTATTGTTTGCAGCTACAATTAGAAAGAGGGCACATTTCCAATTGCAAGAGTTGCAAATTTTAATATAACGACAAGAATCTGAGTTATCTGACTAATCAGAAACAAATATCCAATATGCTGTGACATTACAAAACTACAAGGCCTAGATATGGTATTACTCTTAAATTAAAGCAAGTTGGATATTTGTCTGAAAAAATCACAATTAGATATTTTCCCTAAATAGTTCAGCTCAAGTTGTTAAACACACAAAGTAAAAACAGCTCAAACCTGGGGCCAAAGACGGACCCTCTGCTCAGCACAGGAAATGCCACAGAACAGATGATAACAAGGGTGGAGAAATGAGTTTTAGTGTTAGCCACAAAACACCAATGAAGCCAGCATCAGACAGATTCTTAGCAAATAATTAGTCACAGTCCTCGTATATTTATATACAGATACATTCAGACTCAAAATTTTGAATAACTCTGGTCAAATATTATAAATAATAAAATAAACAATTAAAATATAAAAATGTCATAACTTTTACAAAACCACATTTAGTTTTTTCAGTGTTCCCTGTAGATATGTACAGGGGTTGGACAAAGAAACTGAAACGCCTGGTTTTAGACCACAATAATTTATTAGTATGGTGTAGGGCCTAGATTTGCAGCCAATACAGCGTCAATTGGTCTTGGGAATGACATATACAAGTCCTGCACAGTGGTCAGAGGGATTTAAGCCATTCTTCTTGCAGGGCATTGGCCAGGTCACTACGTGATGCTGGTGGAGGACAACGTTTCCTGAATCGCTCCTCCAAATCACACCAAAGTGGCTCAATAATATTTAGATCTGGTGACTGTGCAGGCCATGGGAGATGTTCAACTTCAATTTCATGTTCATCAAACCAATCTTTCACCTGTCCTGCTGTGTGTATTGGTGCATTGTCATCCTGATATACGGCACGGACTTCAGGATACAATGTTTGAACCATTGGATGCACATGGTCCTCCAGAATGATTCGGTAGTCCTTGGCAGTGACGCGCCCATCTAGCACAAGTATTGGACCAAGGGAATGCCATGATATGGCAGCCCAAACCATCACTGATGCACCCCCATGCTTCAACAATACATGTTTCACAGCCCAAGATTTGACCATTGAAACCGACGTTTGGCATTGGCATGAGTGACCAAAGGTTTGGCTATAGCAGCCCGGCCGTGTATATTGACCCTGTGGAGCTCTCGACTGACAGTTCTGATGGAAACAGGAGAGTTGAGGTGCACATTTAATTCTGCTGTGATTTGGGCAGCCGTGGTTTTATGTTTTCTGGATACAATCCGGGTTAGCACCTGAACATCCATTTCAGACAGCTTCCTCTTGCGTCCACAGTTAATCCTGTTGGATGTGTTTCGTCCTTCTTGGTGGTATGCTGACATTACCCTGGATACCGTGGCTCTTGATACTTGCTGTCTTGGTCACAGATGCGCCAGCAAGACATGCACCAACATGTCATCTTTTGAACTCTGGTATGTCACCCATAATGTTGTGTGCATTGCAATATTTTGAGCAAAACTGTGCTCTTACCCTGCTAATTGAACCTTCACACTCTGCTCTTACTGGTGCAATGTGCAATTAATGAAGATTGGCCACCAGGCTGGTCCAATTTAGCCATGAAACCTCCCACACTAAAATGACAGGTGTTTCAGTTTCATTGTCCAACCCCTATAAAAAAAAATTTTTTTTTTTTTTTTTTAAATCAACAAAACATTTAATTTGACCAGAGTACCCAAACTCTGTATTAATAAAGAGCATGGCGCAAAATATGATATAATGTATTAGGTATATTATTCCTGTATAGGACAAAGTTGTATATATTTTATGCTGTTTGCCTAACCCTAACCCTTATGCCTATAGTTTCAGGGATTCACCCTGAGGCCATAAAAAAACATTTTTTTTTTTTCATATTTAGGTTTGTTTCATTACAGCCGTATGTGTAAAAGTCACATACTTACTACAATGTTATTTTAACATTTTTACATAAATGTTATTCATCCTCATGATGGCTGTAACACTGCACTGATTAGAAACTTATAGGAAACAAAATGGAGTAGGTCAACTGGTCACTTTTACACTGGCATCTCTTTTATCATTTGTTAATTTAAAACTAAGCCTCTCCCATATAAACCAATGAATAAATAAATAAATACATTTTATAAAGAGATCCTGTTTACAAATTCCATTTCCATAAAAACTGTGTTGCTGTGGAAAATATAGATATAAACAGAAATCAATAATGTGCACAAATTTAACTCTACCTTTAGATGAAAATAGTACAAATTTTGTTGCCTGCAACACATTCAAAAAAAGTTGGGACAGCGGCATGTTTACCACTGTTGTGTCATCTCTTCATTTATAAACACTGTAAACATTTGGGAATTAAAATCTCTAGTTTTCAAAGTGAAATGTTTTTGCAGAATATTGGATTTCCACTGCTCAAAAGCTCTGGGTCTGCATTACAGTTTTGTCTGTTTTATAATTCACCAGTTGTTTTCAATGGGGTCTTTATAGGTTTGGAATATTTTAGCATCTCAACTAATTTACTTAAGCCATTCTGTTGTAATGCTAATAGAATGCGGATTGGCATGCTCTTACTGAAATAATCAATGTTCCCCAAAAATGAAATTGTCCGGTTGGCAACATATTGCACCAAACCCCAATACTGTTCTCTATTAATGGTGCTTTTCACCCATGCCATGTGCACTAATGCACCTCCACACCATCAAATCACTTTTTAGCCCAGAAGATGCAGCATCCCTTATTTCCAAAAATAACAAAACATTTTTGATTTGTCAGACCACAGAACATATTTGTACTTTGCCTCAGTCCATCTTTAATGAGGTTTTCGGATCCTGTTTATATATAGATGTTAATTTGAGAAACCTTATTCTTGAATCTGCCTGCAGTCTTTAACAGAATAGTGAACACCTTTCAACTTTTATTTCTGAAAGACTTCTTTGAGATGCTTTTTTAAAACCCAATCCTGCTACTGACGTGTTGCCAATTACGTGGGGGGGGGCATGTCATTGCATTCTGTTTTTATTTACATGTTACACCGCATCCCAGCTTTTCTGGAAACAGGTTAAATAATATATTACAAATGGGTGAAATAAAATAAATAAAAAATAATAATAATAAAATAAAAACAAATCTAAAAGTAATTAGTTTGTGCCACACTCTCCCCTCTACACCATGTCCATCTACAGAAAGGAGTCGAAGAGTGAGATGAGGCGTAGTTAATAATTATGATGCAGTGCATAAAATTTTAGTATATCAAGTAGTCTGTAATAAAGGAAAGAGAACGTGTAAAGCTTCTGCACCTCGTCTTCCACTCCTCTTCAGACTTGGAGCGGTTCTTGCGTGCAGCTCGCTGCTTCTCTTCCAGACGCTTCTTCTCCAGACTCGCCAGGTCTGTGGACACAGGGCAGAAATCAGAGGTCAGACATTAATATAATCATTAGTTTTGAATGTGCCTACCACATGTTTGGAAGGCCCTACAAATTAGGCCAACTTCACAATATTACAAAGGCACAATTATGTCACCTGCTGACACTGTCTGAATACATATAAAAACCTCACAAGTAAATTATACCATCTAGTGTAAAGTCTTGCAGAGGTTTATAATATTCTTTTTATTTATTTTGCCAGTCATGTAATGTGGCCACATTAAAGGCAACATCTATGATTGTGGGCAACTGCAGTTCTCTCTGGTTTGTTTAGCTTCAGAAGCTCGGCATCTTTTAAGGTGGAATGGAATATTTGAGGAGAAAAACGTACATGTTTGTACATGGGTGAAGTTTAACTTGTACGTCAATTTTCATTCACTGTTTGAATTAGCACAGAAACTCATTTGTTACTCAAGTTGTTCAGTCTGTTCCAAACTAAATAATCTGAAACAGCAGTCAATATTACCTACCTGTGGAGCAGGAATAAAGCAATATCCTCATATTTTTATCATCATTTCCAACATTTGGAGGACTCTTCGCCATTAATCGGCCGTGAGCAGAAAGAGAGGAAACCTGGCACGTCTGACAGAGCCCCTTTGTTTTTTTACCCGTTTACTGACACTGGGGTTTCATAAACACATTAGACCAGTTTCAAGTGCAAACAAACTGGAGAGCTAGCAAACGAATAGGTAAAATCTTCTGAATTTTGTTAAAAGTGTTTCTGAGTAAAATCCTGAACAATGCCTAAATGATGAAATTCATGAGAACTGTTCTAGGTAAGGGGCTGTCTTGTGACATCAGTGAAAACAACAATCACAGTATGTAACATATACTATTACCTTGCATATATATATTTTTTATATATCAGTATTACTACCTCTGCCCTTTTTCCAACAATGCAAATAATCATGTGCAATAACTTCTCATGTGCAACAATCTCTGTATGGGTTATATGTTTGTGAGTATGTAAGTTTTTAAGTCTTTTTCTCCATTGTTTTTATTGCGTCACTGTTTTTTCCCCACTTCTTATCAAATGCCTAAGATTGTGTGCTGCTGTAACAAGTGAATTTCCCTGATGTGGGATCAATAAAGTCAAGTCTACGTCTAAAGGTAACTACTTATATATATATATAAATAAAGTAGATACCTTTAGACGTACCTTTAGACAATATATATATGTAAAGTAAAACCAAATTAAAAGGAAGAAACTGTAAATTTATATCTTGACAGACTCTTTACCAATGTCTCCATTCTCCATGGCGCGAATATCAGGTCTCAGTCTGCAGTCTGATTTGGGAACCACAGCTTCAATCTCTTCATCCAGCTCATTCAGCTGCATTGCAAATGTAGTGAAATTGTACATCTGTAATAGATAAAGCGCCATACTTAGTGCACTACAAAAAAATACCTTAGCATGTGAAGTCATCTTGAATCAACACAATATTTCATTATGATTTTCACTCAGAGTATTGAAGAAAGATTTCCCTGTAAAAGTTTGTTTCCTTTAATAATTTTACGTTTCAAGAAATAATGAGGATGTTTTAAAAAGCAATAATTAAAATGATCTGTCAACTGAATATGACACTTTTTCTATATATAAACACTTAAAACAATTAAAGCCAGGAAGAAAAACCAAGAAATAAAAATAATTTTAGTATAGGAACATTCATGTTTAAATCTACACCAGATTTGCCTTTCAAAGGAATAATCGGAAGATTGATGTTTAAGTGACTGTGAGTGACTGGATGACTGTCTGAGTGAGACACCTGAGCAGAATTGGCTGGTCGAGGCGTGATTTTCCACAGCAGCTGACTGCCTGGTATCACCTCCAGAGAGTCGCCCCCTGGCTGTGGATTCTCCTGGTTCTCAACACTGGACTGGAGAAGCATGCAACATTTAATCAGCACTTGTGTCACTGGCATTTTAAACATCAGTACATGGAAGTATTAGATCCTTACATATTTTAATACTGCCTTTATTTATCTGTTATCCTCAATCCATTTGAAACTGTACTGCAATGCCTGCAAACATTTTAATTTTGTGAGAAAACAAAACATGAACCAGCCAATCAAAACACTAATAAAATATTCAAATATTTTTTTGTATAACATCATTTTTGTATAACAACAAGTATGTTGGATAATTTGCATCATAACAACAAGAACAAATGAGTTCCTCAAATAATTTATACAGTTGTTAGAGAGTTTGTTTTAACAAGCAAGCTAACAGCCATGTAAACAACTGCTTAGACTAATGTTTATTCTTCTATGTTAACTTGCATTTTTCATGATGTATATAAAATAGCGAAAAACATATTAAAAATTTGCTATTTCCCTAAACAGCCATGATATATGCAACTTTGATTGTTTTTAAGTTGCTTTGTGCAACTGTAAAGTTGCATGGAAATGATGTTGCATGCAGTTCAGCAATATAATCACAACTTTTCTCCCTGCCCCCTAGAAGTTGTCTAAGATTAGTAAGCTTAAAACACTCCACTCACTGCTGTGTCTTGTAGAAATATCTCATTAGTAGGACATATTGCAATTTTACAGTAATCAGGGAGCTTGTGTTACTCTCATCCATCATTTATCTAGTAAATTTGACCTGTATGGTGCTTTTCTTTTCTTCTGAAGCCTTCTTATCATTCTTCTTGTGAGCTTCATATGTTGCTGGATCTACTGTGTACATACACTCTGTCCACTTTCCATACAGCATACACACTTTCTTTTTGCTGTGTGAAAGACACAAACAGATAGGGAAATGTAGTAGGATGCCAAATGATGATAAAACTTTGTATGATCACAAATTCAACACCCACTTGACCAATTTGTTTCTTCTGAAATGAAGGCTATGTTCAGGAGAGACTGCTGCAGAGCTTCCACAAGCTCTGTGTGTGTGGTGTGTGTGCGCATGCACAGTTGACAGCAATGGATGACAGAGGCTGGCACATATGCATGAAATTCATCTGTGGTCTACACAATTTCTGAAATACGTTATGTAAATATAATAGTAGCAATCAGTCATAAATATCTCTTACCTTTTGTCGTGAATGTACCCTTCGACTTTGTGTAGTTCTTTACCAAAAAGACCGCAGGGTTTGAAGTTGAGGAAGCACTTCTCACCAGTTCTGTTGGAAAGAGTTGTACCCCATATTAGATATTCTTTGAGCTAGAAAGAGTTTTTGCAGATCTGAAAGCAGTGCCAGTGATTCAATCCCTCCCCACCTGTGGTTAATCACCTCCACATTGCCATACTGCTCAATCCACAGCTGCCCTACAATGATATTATGAACACAACATGTAGGGTTTGTCCATGTGTAAGCTTCATTATACCTGGAAAATATAACACAATGCATAGCAAAATAATTAGGGCTAAATAAAACCCAAGGAGACATGACCAGATTAGCCCAGAGTCAGTAATGTTTGGTTAATAGTTGAAAATAATCTGTCCCACTATACAGTCATTTTTCACATTACACAATATTACACCCATGAACTAAGGCATTAAGACCACTCGCAGATGAAAAATTGATTCAAGGCTCTAGAACTACTGGTGATAAATATGATTTACAGTGAAAGATTTACTTAGGTAGCTCCAGAGTGATAGTGCCCTTCGGCTCAGCTTCCACACTTTTACCCCAGAACTTCAGCTTTGGATAAATAGATCCATGGAATACAAAGTCCTTCTGCAAGCCCTCAGCATGAAAAGCACTAACTGGAGGATGGTGGCTCACTTGCTCCGATATCAACCGGAAACCTAAATCTTCCCTGAAAAAAACAAGTAAAAGTAAAATCTTAAGAACCATTAAGTATGATTGTTATGTTGAATGCTTTATGCGCTTTAATAATGTACAGGGTGGGCCATTTATATGGATACACCTTAATAAAATGGGAATGGTTGGTGATATTAACTTCCTGTTTGTGGCATATTATTATTTGGGAGGGGGAAAATTTTTCAAGATGGGTGGTGACCATGGTGGCCATTTTGAAGTCAGCCATTTTGGATCCAACTTCTGTTTTTTCAATGGGAAGTGGGTCATGTGACATCAAAATGAATGGGAATTTCACAAGAAAAACAATGGTGTTAAACAGTTTTAATGTAACTTCATTCTTTCATGAGTTCTTTACAAGTTTCTCTTTGTTTACAGCCATTGACATGTCGCTGAGGTTAACACGTGAGGAGTGGATAAAAATTGTGTTGAGGTCTGGTGAACGCAGTAACCAGGTCATTGCAGCAGATTTCAATGACACCGTTCAAGACCACCCATCTCCCATGCTACAGTTAGCAAACTGCTTGCCAGGTTTCGTGAAACTGGTTCAGTGTTGGATTTGCCAAAATGTGGACGCATGAAAACTGTCACTAATGAAGAAACATCAGTGGCTGTCCTAGCTTCATTCAGCAAGAGCCCACAGCGTAGCACTCGCCGCATGTCACTGGAGAGTGGCATCAGTCGAACATCCCTTCGGTGGATATTAGCTACTCACAAATGGCACACCCTTACAAACTCCAGCTGCTGCAGCATCTCAACCAGGATGACCCAGATCGGCGCACTGAATTTGCAGAATGGGCAAAACAAAAATTGGAACAGGACCCTAAGTTTACACAGAAGATTTTGTTCAATGATGAAGCAAACTTTTATGTGAATGGTGAAGTTAACAAACAAAATCACCGCTATTGGTCTGACACTAACCCACATTGAATAGATCCCTCCAAGACTGTTGGAACAAAAAAATTGACGGTATGGTGTGGTACATGGGGTACAAAAATAGTGGGGCCATTCTTCATCAATGGAAACCTCAAGGCCACTGGATATGCAAAACTGCTACATAATGATGTGTTTCCCTCTTTATGCACTGAAGCTGGCACATTCCCTGAGTTTTTCCAGCAAGATGGTGCACCACCACATTATGGGTGTCAGGTCCAAGCATTCCTAGATGAATAGTTTTCTGGAAAGTGAATTAGTCATCGTGGGCCAGTTGAATGGCCCCCAAGGTCTCCAGATCTGACCCCCTTAGACTTTTATTTTTGGGGTCATCTGAAGGCAACAGTCTATGCTGTGAAGATATGAGATGGGCAGCACCTGAAACTATGGATACTGGAAGCCTGTGCTAGCATTTCTCCTGTGGTGTTGCTATCAGTGTGTGAAAAGTGGGAGAAGAGTGTTGCATTGACAATCCAACACAATGGGCAGCACTTTGAACACATTTTATAAGTGGTCAGAAACTTGTAAAAAACTCATGAAAGAATAAAGTTACGTTAAAACCATGTAACACCATTGTTTTTCTTGTGAAATTCCCATTTAGTTTGATGTTTTACATGACCATCTTCCCATTGAAAAAACAAGTTGGATTCAAAATGGCCAACTTCAAAATGGCCACCATGGTCACCACCCATCTTGAAAAGTTTTCCCCCCTCCCATATACTAATGTGCCACAAACAGGAAGTTAATATCACCAACCATTTCCATTTTATTAAGGTGTATCCATATAAATGGCCCACTCTGTACTGTGATTTCTTGATGTACAGAATTCAAAAGCTATCACTTCTCCCCATCTTAAAATTCTAACATGCCCCCTAGTATTATGGGAAAATCATTTAAATTAGCAATATCGGTTTTATATACATATATTGTATTTATTAAAATGATATTGAAATTACTAAAACTGTAAGCTGCTCTGGAATGTACATGTACACATGATACATAATAAACAAGCTCCCTGATTACTGTAGAATTGCAAAACGTCCTACTAATAAGATATGTCTACAAGAGAGAGCAGTGAGTGGAGTGTTTTTTAAGCTTACCTGACCAGCTCATACGTCTCTCCCAGCAATGGATTGAAAGGTTTCCCCGTCCTCTCCCACTGGGATGCCACTGCTGACACAGCAAAAGCTGCCACACACTAAAAACACACATTTATCACATCATCACTTACTAACCAGTACTCACAGTATTATATGAGAAAAGTTGTAGCTGTAGTAATTTCAGAAAGCTATTACAAAAATAATAAACATATAAATAAATAAATAAAAATAAAGGTCATTTGCTATGTCTATATTTACAAGAAAGTAGCAATGAGTCATTTCTCCAATGATTTTTCTTCCCATTAATGAACAACAATTATGACAGCAGGTGGCCTGGGTGTTTTAGAGGTTTTGTGCTAAACCTGCTTTAAAAATACCTGTCCCTATACAGGAGACCTAGCTTATTGAAGGAAAAATTAGTTCATTTAGGGACTACAAAACCATGAGTTGTAGAAAAATATGTAAAAATGATAACTAGTCTCTTCAATAAATATTGCTTTTTTATTTTTTGGAGTATTTTTTTTTAATCACTTTTACCAGTTGAAACCTCAACAATTCTGTATTACACCTGTTCAGCCTAGTTGCTTTGCAGATATTTTATAGGTATTCCCAGTGTGGAGTGTTGTTCTGAAGTTCTGAAGAGCTGATTATGTTACCTTCATTCTCTCAATGGAGTCTGGGGACTTGTTAGCTATGTGGAGGAGGCTTGTATGCTCCATGTACTCTGTAAGTCTTTGTAAGAAGCTCAGCGGCTCATTGAAGATGACTGGCATCGTAATCTTAGACAACTCCTGGGGTGCAGGGAGAAAAGTTGTGCATTAGTGTTAGATTGTGGCTGTTAATACAACACACTCAAGGGGAATAATTAATATTTTTCCTATGCTGCAGAGCCTTGGGAGAGTATTCGATTAATATTCTAAATGTGAACATAATTCTTGATTAGATTAGATTCTTGATTAAATGCAATCAAAACAGAAGCAACCAAAAACAAAAAAGTTTATGGACACCAAGCAATAATATGTATTCCACAGAAAACAGTCAATTGATGCTAGGAGTGGGAAGATTATCACATGCTTCCTACAAAACATTTGAAACCAGCCACTGTGTCTCTTTAAACTGCTGCCAGCACATTATAACTTAAAAGTTCAATATATTTGGAGAAGAACACCAGCTACACAACACTGTTATGTCAGCGTACAGCTGCCTGTATTGGCTAGCATTGCACTGAGTGATGGGTAAGAGTTAAAATACCAACTTAGCATTTGAATAGACAAATAACATCAATCTTTGGAGTTTGGATCTGGAGAAATGTTAAGAATAGAAATGCATTATATTTTACCATTCCAATGGATTTTCTGAGGATGCTCCAAATGCTGAAGTCATTTCGGGAAAACATGGGGGCAGGCAAACTTGTTCTGTAAAAAATCAAAAACAACAGTAGGGTTCGTTCTGTAGACCATGACCAAATTATATTCCATTATACCCAGTAGGCCAGGATCTGGAATAAGGGGAGGCAGTAAAAACTAGACAATAAAAAGTATGTTGCAATATAAAAAGACATAAAACACACAATACATTTTTATGTAGTAAGCATGGAAAATCATTCTATTTCTACTGCTTTGAAAAGTTTATTTTCATTACTGAACTAAAGCACCTTCTCTACTCTAAATACCAGAGGAAGGTTTATTCAACTCTGCAACACTTTTTGCCCTAAGCCCTAAGGTGATTTAATGTAACATTTGTGATAATATTGAAGGGTAAGTATCAGGGATCTAAGCATTCAAAGCACATCAAAGCAGAACCTGACACACTCATTTTACACACCTTTTAGCTGTGTCAGTTAACCTCATTAAAAGTAAAAGTGTTTTATTCTCCCCACCTTCAGATAATTCAAATATATGACCCTCAGTGTCTTGTTCTTCTATTCAAAGAATTTTGGGTTTGTTTGTTTTTTTGCATTAAACATTATGGAATTGCAGTGGATGCAAGGGTAAAAGTTTTCTGCAATATGGTGTCCAGTTGTAAATGATGCATATTAAAGAGAACATATTTTGAAAGAAATCACTTGAGTTCACAAACCCACAACTATAAAATAAACCAAACCAGTCAGTTCTTATGGTCTGCAAAGATAAAAATAAGTCACTCTGATTTCGCGCTGCATTGTACATCGATGACTAGCACTTCAGAAATGTCCTTGCCTGAGTCTTTCCAATGACCTGGACCCAGGTATGCAGTACCGGTCAAATGTTTGAACACACCCACTCAGGGAGGGTTTCCTTTGTTTTGGGCCATTTTCCACATATCGTAAATATACGGGACCAGTCAAATGTTTGGACATCTTCGCATTCAATGGTTTTTCTTTGTTTTTTATTTTGTATATTGTAAATGAATATGGAAGACATTAAAGATATGTAGTAAATATGTATAAAAAATATGTAAACAAAACAGAACATGTTTTATACTTTAGATTCTTCAAAGTAGCCACCTTTTCCTTTGATGACAGCTTTAAACACTCTGAGTCAGCTTCATGAGGTTATCACCTGGAATGGTTTTCAGTGAACAGCTGTGGCCTCGTCCAGAGCTAATTTGTAGGACTGCTTGCCTTCTTAATGTGTTTGAGACTATAACTTGTGTTGTGCAGCGGTAGGGGCTGATACACAGTCCTATACAGTGAATAGCCCTATTCCATCAATGACTAATGAGAATATGTGTCCAAACCTTTGACTGGTATTGTATGTGAGAACTCATACGCAAGGTTAAAAGTAGCAAAACAAACAAGTACAGGGAAACAACTCTGCAGATTTAAATATGGAGAAAATAATAAACACAAGTATAATAATAATCAAATATGTCTTAGAAAAATGTCTCCTCCTGGTGCCTCACTCCTGAGCTGTCACTGGAGGGGGTGCTAGTCCTTCACGAGGCGACACACAGTCACACCTATGGACACTTTTGAGTAGCCAATCCACCTACCAATGTGTGTTTTGGACTGTGGGTGGAAACTGGAGCACCCAGAGGAAACCCACGTGGACATGGGGAGAACACACTAAACTCCTCACAGACAGTCACCTGGAGCAGGACTGGAACCCACAACATCCAGGACCCTGGAGCCGTGTGACAGCAACACCAACTGCTGCGCCACTGTTGCCACCCTCTATGTGGTATTGTCAAAGATATTTTATTAAGACCCCAAAGGACTTGTGGAAAATAGGTATATTATGTCCCTTGTGGGGGGGTAGCACAGTGGTGCAGCAGGTAGTGTCGCAGCCACACAGTTTGTGGTTCGGGTCCCGCTCTGGGTGACTGTATGTGAGGAGTTGGTGTGTTCTCCCCATGTCTGTGTGGGTTTCCTCCCACGGTCCAAAAACACACTTTGGCAGTTGGATTGGTGACTCAAAAGCGTCTGTAAGTGTGAATGTGTGAGTGTTGCCCTGTGAAGGACTGGCGCCCTCTACAGGGTGTATTCCCGCCTTGCGCCCAATTATTCCAGGTAGGAATTCCACTGGGACCTTGAACTGGATAAGTGCTTACAGATAATAAATGAATGAATGAAAGTCACTTGTGGGGGGGGGGGGGGGGGGCTGTTTTAGACTGGGGTTGAAACTGGATAAAAATAAATATCTGACAGGGTGATGGACTTCGACTCATTTCAAGTCATTTGTAAAATTTTTATTAAAACTTGGAGTCTAAAGGAAGTGAATATGTTAACTGCCATTATCAATCCAAGCACAGAGGCAAAGCTTGTCTAGACAGGAACTGTCACTCAGGTAATAGATGCTTTATATCTTATTCAAACTGGTTCTTGACCCCTATCGGTTTCGGCACGTGGCTTGAAAAGAAAGCTCAGCTTCATTTGATTTCCTGAAGATTCAGTACATTCCCGAAATTAACATTTGATCTGAGGCAGAACACTCCAAAATAAAAATACAATTTAAAAAACAAAAGACCTTTAGCAATATTCAATATCTTAAAGAAAAGCAGTGGATGTTTAATGATTAGCTTTTAAAAACTGGGTATTTAACAGCAAACACAGACTGTACACAATATAGAGTTACTGTAGCTGCAGATTCTAAGGGCTGGTTTCCAGGACAGGGGTTAAATTTAGTCCTGGACTATACCTTCCCTCCTATGGAAAATCACCAATTAAAATGCTGTGTAGTCCAGGACTAGGCTTAAAGGCCATGTCTACAATTGTGGGGAACTTTAGATCTCTCTGGTTTGTTTATATTCAGAAGCTCAGCATCTTTTAATGTGGCAAGTATGATTGAGCAGAAAAATGTCTGTTGTTTGTACGTGGCTGAAGTTTAACTTTGTAAGTTTTTTCACTGTTTGAATTACCACATGATTTTACTTGTAATTTGAGTTGTTTTGTTTTTTAGCATTTTCAGTTTGTGTTTACTTTCATGCAGCAGTCTTCAGAATTTAGAGTGGGTTTCTACCTAAATGCTCTGAAACAGCAAAAATAAATCAATATTTCCCACCTATGGAGCAGGAATACGCAATATCCTCATCTAATTTCATGATTTTCAATGTTTGGAGGTCTCTTTGCCATTTTGGAAGCCTAGCATGTATGACCAAGAAATTTTTTGTACTTTTTTTTTTTTACGGATTTACTGACATTAAAAATATATTGGACTGATTTCCAGCGAATAAACAGACTAGAGAGCTAGCAAACAGCTTCCAAATTTTATAAAAGTGTTTTTTTTATTACAATTGTGAACAGTGATCTAAGTAATCACTGTCTAGAAAATCACCCCTAGGACTTTTACCATTAATATTTAAACTTCAGTTTGAATTATCATGGAGTTAAAATTATTCATTTCAATGACAAACTGAAATAATTGAAACATTCTTAAGACATTAACATCCATTGAAAATTAATAAAACATTTTATTTTTTTTCCACATTGTTACCATTTGAAGATTTGATCCAAAAATAATGCTATGGTAAAATATTAACCACAGTAATCAATTAGTTATTGATTAATTATTGACTGTCATTAGTTAACATTTGTGCTCTTAAATAATTAGCTTAGAAATAATCTTGCTATTTTAGAGCATTTGCAGGTCATTATGAAAATGTATTTAGCAGAAAATTGGAGAGGGAGCTACTAGCGCACATCATTTGCATGGCTCAAATAAACTTAAGTAATAAATTCAGAATGGGACGAGAATGTACACCACAAATCACCAAATACCAAAACTCCTATTAAAAATACAACAGTATTACGTTTTACAATACTTTACTATAAAATAAGCAAGGCTGCTAGAAGTTTGCAGCTAAAAAAAAATCATTAGAGACTAAATTAAAAAGTATAATATAAAGTGATTTAAAAAGGTATGTAATTTAGCAAAACAGACACTTATATTTTAATCAAAATAATCCACCTAGGTCAATGTGCATTAATATCCTGTAGACAAAAAGTCTAAAACCTGTTATATAAACATATTCGTGAAGAACCGATTCAATCAAACAAGTGGAAACATTAAATAAATGTATCTGTTCCTCTGACAAAGACTTTTTCATCAAACACACACTGTCTATCAGTCAACATGTGGTATCTGAAATGTTCAAATTACAAGCTATTATGTTCAGGCATCTCATCAATCTTTTACTCCTTTACTGAGAGCTCCTCCTCTGCCATCTAAATTATTCACCACAAGTTACGACCAAAACAAAACACAGAATGGGGAAACTATTAGACTTCAAATTATGTTGCTTAGAACAACACACAATAACTTAGAAACTAAGTGCAAAAACTAAGGTCTACAATTTCTTGAAGAATGTGATATCCTATGACATTTACAAATACAAGAAACATGTTTTATATTATGGTGAATTCTTGGGGATCATGTGGATTTATCCCTATATACTGTTTCTTACACAACATGTCTATATGTCACTACTTTTGGGGACTTGACACATTTTACAGTATTATTTATCCATGTATGTGTCCACCACTACTCACCTGTACTTCTTGACCCCGTTGACTCTGGTCTCCTCATCTTCCTCCTCTTCATCACCTCGTCGGTCCTCCTGTGACATCCTCTCTCCTAAACAACTGTGGACACTGCAGTAGAGTTCAGATCTGCTCTCGTCTCCGTCCTCTAAGGAGCAGCTAACCTCCAAGCCACTGTGTGAATGATCTGACTCAGAGTCTGTGGATAAGACACAGAGGAAAGGCAGAGCTAAAGAGAGAACCTTCTACTGTACTAGGCCACCTGATGAAACCAGAGCAGGGGATCGGGTGGCCTTTAAAGGAGCCATTACATTAAGAAGAGTTTAACCGCATCACCATGAGAAATGAGAGGGCAAACATTTTGCATGTAGGACCCAAGTTAGTTTCATAGGCACATTCTAGTTGTTCCAGCTGATAACAGCATACTTCTTGATCATAAATGCATCTTCCAGTGTGAAAAAAATCGTTAATTCAGTTTGATGCAAATAAAGGGTTTTCAAAATCTGTTGTCATTTGAAAACAACTTTTATTTTACATTTTTTTGTTTATGGGAGCAAAAGGTAATATATACACCATCATAGCAGTATTTTCCTCATTTATTCTATTTTATTTAATTTACTTACTTTAGATGAAGGATCACGTAAATTTTTTAAAATCCTGAATGAGCCCGTCTATGTTCCATAGATGGTGTCTGCCACATGGGGGCAGCACTATTTAAAGTAGATCTAGAGCCAAATCTCTGATACAACAGGCCAATAGGCTAATAAATGTTAATTAATAAAATAAATTCGTATTATACAATCTAATTACAATAAGTATAAAAATAACCTTTGAAATCTTTACATACATTTCCAAATTTCTTAGTATTTAATGTGTCCACCGTTTGCATTAATAACAATATACATGCAAGTTATTCTGACAACAGTCAGATTTTGCTGTTAAGACTGGGTCAAATGGAGGCATTGGGTACAGAATGTAGCACTGACCAGAAACAGCATCGTAGAAATCATCCTCACTGATCACAACACTGCGGGGTGAGGAACCTCGTACCACAGATTGCTCAAGCTCATGGTGCTCTGTTGCCAGAGTCTGCAGAGCCTCAGACAGGATCTTATTTTTCTCCACTTCTTGTTCCAGCTTCAGAGTGCACATCTACTTGTTAACACAAGAAATTAAAAAAAAAAAAAATATATATATATATATATATATATATATATATATATATATATATATATATATATATATATATATATATATATATATATATATATATATATATATATATACATACATATAGAGTCCCACTGTGGGTAAATGTCAGCGAGGAGTTTGGTGTGTTCTCCCTGTGTCTATATGGGTTTTTTGGGGTACCAAAAACATACATTGGTAGGTGGATTGGCGACTCAAAAAAAGTGTCCGTAGGTGTGTGTGTGAGTGAATGTGTGAGTGTCTGTGTTGCCCTGTGAGGTACTGGCGCCCACTTCAGGGTGTATTCCCACCATGCGCCCAATGATTCCAGGTAGGCTCTGGACCCACAGTGACCCTGAACCTCATAAACAGTTAAAGAGAATGAATGAATGAATTAATTAATTAATATATACATACATATACATAGTAGCATTAACATCAATGCAATTAACACAATTATGAGAGCTAACCTTCCTCTAATTTCTACCATACTCTTTCTTGGATATATTCCTTGAAGACCATCTAACTGCTAGCTCTGGTAAGAATACAGTAGCAGTCCTGGCAAGGCCAAGGCAGAACGTATTAGTTTTACAGAAACTGAAGGTGACTGATATGCATGTGAGGAAAAGGTCAATCCTAGATCCAGGACTACATTATGCCTGGGAGGTTTAAACTGTCAAGCGAGCATCTACATACACTCATATTCAGCACCTACACTCCTATGCAAAAACAATGGGCCTAGCCCAAAAGGGCAACTAATTAAGATGTTCATGTTAAAATTACAAAAAATAATTATTTAAAAAATAACCAAAATAAAAAATAAATGCCCTGAACATTATGTATCTTCATTTTTTAGTGCTTGTGATAATAATTTAAAAGTTTTAATATAAAATTCAGACATTCGTATGTCTGTATCTAAAAAGAATCTTTTCAGCTGCTGTTACTGATGAGCTGATTTACTCGTTAAAATCAAAGAATGCTTTGGAGTACAGGAGAATATTGCTGAAGGGTTTGGTTTGAAATACAAGTCTGTATTACAGAAGAAAGACTGCAGAAACTCTGATTAATATAGGAGAATATTACAGAAAGGTTTTAGAGTACACAAAGATATGGCACAAGAGATTTTTTTTGTATTACAAGAAACCACTGCAAAGAGGGACCTGTAGGGAATATTCAGTCTCATTTTAACACAAATATGCTTTGAAATTTACTAGTTAAACTGTTAGAATTGACAGTGAGTGGAAAAAATAATGTTCCTTATTTTCTGTAAAAAATTTTACCAGGAGTCCGCAATGATGGGTCGCATATTACATTTTAGTCAATTTATTCCAAGTAAAATTATAATTCTTTGCTAGGATTGTTTAGATTAAGATTTTTTTTCCCCTGACCAACTAAGTACAAATGAATATGTTTGTTTATTGTCGACTTACCACAAATATTTCTGTGGTTATATTTACCAAAAATAGTCATAGTTCATTTTTTTCACGTGAAATTTTTCCAACTTCTGTTAATCCCTTAAAATTACACAAGTTGTTTTTGTTACTGCTAAAGACGACTAAATGACAATTCATTGTGTTCTGAATTGCTGCCCTGTATTTTGTCTCATTCAAATAGTCTGGGACAAATTATTGCTTATATATTCAATGTAAAGGGTTGGGATAAAATACAGTAATATTTACAGACAACGTTCTGATTCTATCCCCAATGATGCCTCAACCACGAGAGTCCTAGTAAGCACACATGGCCCTGTCTCGGGGTGGTTAAGATTCTTTCTTCTCAACCATTGGCATCTGCCAGCTAAAGTGACAGAACTGAGCAGTTGGCATGCTTCTCAGATGAACAGTGGCATTGTGTTAGCAGCGATTTGAAAAGATGTGGTGGTTGAATTCACATGTCTCCGAGGAAGCACCTACTCACCCTCCTAGTGCGGTTGGTATTTTGTGTTCCTGAGGGAGACTGGTGGTTGGAATGGGTGACAGCTAAAGTTCTCCATAATTGAATCATTAAGACATAAACACCAATATTCAAAGCACTATGAAGTGGCATGTACTGTTATAGAGAAATCTGCTGATGGCTAGACATAGACCACAGTTTAAATGCCTCTAACATTCATTCATTCATTCATTGTCTGTAACCGTTTATCCAGTTCAGGATCGCGGTGGGTCTGGAGCCTACCTGGAATCACTGGGCGAAAGTGGAAACACAGCCTGAAGTGGGATACAGTTCTTTGCAGGGCAACACACACTCACACATTCACACTTATGGACACTTTTTGAGTTGCCAATCGTCCAACCAACGTGTGTTTTTGGACTGTGAGAGGAAACTGGAATCACCTGGAGGAAACCCACATGGACAAGGGGAGAACACACCAAACTTCTCACAGACAGAACCCGCAACCCCAGGACCCTGGAGCTGTTTGGCTGTGACACTTCCCGTTGTGCCACTGTGACCAAAACATGATAAGGAACACACCATTAGATCCCTAATGTGTTTTTTTTTAATCACAGAAACTGGATGCTTATCCCCAAATTTGACTGTTAGTTCAGAATGTTTAAAACAGATAGGTCTATTTTATAGTTCAAAAAAACTACACCCAATTACACTTATGAACAAACACCCTTAGCAGTGTTACCACTGTGGGCTGATACATGATACTTACCCCCTGCTGTCTGGAGAAGAGCTCCAGGCACTGACGGAGAGCTGAACATGTCTCATTGGATGCCTCACAAACTCCCCTCAGCTTCTGTAGCACTGCAGCTGGAAGGCCTGCACACACTGCATCAGTCAAAAATCTTGGGATTGTTTAGATTAATTTTAAGTAATATAGTACATTTTAGACACAGACAATACCTTTATTTGTAGCATTTGGAAGATTTTCGTATCCAAAGGGAATCAAACCACTGTTTCTACGATAAAGCAACCTCTAGTGACCAGTAATATCACAAGTAATAATCAGATACAGTTACTCATGTAGATGTGTTTGGGTAAAACACATTGTAATGGTAGTAAATGGGAGTAAAGGAATCTATTTTATACATTGTAGCCTTTCACATTAAGTACTAATTCCTAAATTTCATTTAAAAATTCATTTCACTGACTTCATTATATTTTGCTGTTGATATGTTGTTGCTGTGCTGCTTTGTGACTTAGTCACAAAACTGACTCAAATAACATGTTACTGTTGGGATAAGATGATAACGGGTTTTAATGACATAAGATAGTAAAAAATGTAATCATAATTATATCATTTCCTATGAATAATACGAATAGCCGTGTTATATTATCCAGGCATGTCCCGATCATCAAATTAAAAAAACTGCTCACACCTAAAAACCTCTCGTGCACAAAGAGAAGAGTTTGTGCATGAAGCAAATCACACTTGGGATTAGGCCAGCTGCACAGTTAAACCAGCCGCCCTTAAATTTACTGCTTTAAGAAATTGTCATTTCAAACCAGTAGTCCAATAGATATCAGAAAACAAATATCAGTTTAGAGTTTATCCCACTATGTAGATCTGAATTATGATGTGTTTCTACTGTAGAATCTTCATGTTAATGTCAGCCAGTTATGGTTCATGACAAGCAACTCTTTTTGCATGCACAAGGAGGGTTTTTGAACTGCATATGATGCCACAGAGATCCAGTGACATTCAACAAAATAAAAATGAATGTAGGTTAAAGCACTTTTTTTAACCACCAAGCAAAACAGTGGCAATTTGTTGATAGAGTAATTCAGCTTGGACCCATAATTCATGGGCGTAACATCCTCAAAATAATAATGTATGGCTTCTAGCCCATTGTATTACACAGAGTAAAGAGTCAGCTTTTTATTCAAATAGCACAATCTTTGTTTATGTAAACTAGGACTGATCTCACATTCAGCAATTCCATCTTCTTTCACTATTGAGAGAAGAGCCAACACTTCCGCTTCCAACTTCCCATGACACATAGCAGCTTTCTGTGCATAGAAAAAGAAAAGAAAAAAGAAAGGAAGAGAAAGAAAGAGAAAATGAAAAAAGAAAGTCAGCAATGTTTACTCAACATAACTTCCTGAGGTTGAGTAATTCGAAGTTAAGAAATAAGGGTTTTGACTATTTGTAGGACAGCAAAAAAATGAAATACTTGCTTCCCTAAAATCACATTCTAAGTTGCAGTATAATATGCAGTACTAAACTTTAATGACTGTTTAGCCGTGCCCACACCATATCACTAAAATTTTGTTTTTTATACAATGTATTTTTTTTTTCCAAAATTCCTTGCAGACCAAATAACATTTTAAATCTACCATCAGAGGAGGGATGGAGAGAGAGAGAGAGAGAGAGAGAATATAAGAAAGAAGGAAAATACACCTGGAGTGAGTCAGTGAGCTGGCCTTGTGACATCACCTCATCCTCATCTTCCTCACTGGCCAGCTCTTGTGAGCAGTAATGAGTGCTGAAGGCAGAGTGTTCCTCTATTGCATCCAACCACTTCTGTAAAGTCACACACACAGCATAACACAACACACACGATAAAGCATAACACATGTTTATAATGCTACATCTGCACAAAAAAAATTTATCTCCATTTCATGATGAACATTCCAAAACAAATGAACAAGAGGTGCTTTGAAAAGAACACCACACTATATAAATATGAATTAATCTCTGTAACCTTATTTAAAAAAGTAAAAAAAATGCAGGGTACTCTTAATAAAAATGTCATACATGAATATTGTCTTGTGATAATATATTTTTTTCCTCTTATTACTTTAAACATAATGTTGCTATCCAAAAAATGTATCTCTAAAAATAGTAAATTTGCGGGAGAGGGAAAAACCTTCTTAATTTTCAAAGAAAGTCAATGTAAAGTAAAAAATATTTTAAAAAATAATAATTTTGGAGCTTTTCTATTGGTCCACTCATTACATTTTCACATAATATGAAGGACAGCCTCTCTGTTCAAATGATGTAGTAAACTAAAATTGGACAAAACTGAGATACATGTTTTCATTGGACATTGACCATTTGCTGTAAGAACACATCTGGGAATAAAAAAAAACCTTCACTCACTTTTCTTGTGACTTCAGGGTCACCTTTTGGTGAAACTTTAAAATGATGGATACTGTCATCAAAGCACTTTACTGTAAAACAGCATTTCTCTTTAATCTAAAGGTAAGACAGAATGAGAGATTAAACCGCATGTTAGAAATGATAAGTGTCATTTTCCTAGGTTAAGCTCATTGTCTTTATTATTTAGCTCCATTTTAAGTTTAATCTATGCCCAAATATTTAACAAAAAAAAGATGTGAATATACACTTTAAGGCCAAATGTTTGTGGAAATCTGCTCATCCAACCTGTGAGCCTTAATACGGCTAAATGAAAAAAATATATATTTTGGTTATATACTCTGAATTTAAGTTTTTCTTTAACAGCCATCAGTCTTACACTACATTGGGCCTGGGTCAAGGGTTTACAGCCTTGCCTCTGTGTGCTGGAAGCGACATCAGACCTAAAGAAATGGAGAGAAAGCATTAACTAATCATTAGCAAGAATAAATAGGGTACACTTTGAAAGTATATAAAACTTTGCCATTGAGCAGAGTACATTTACATACAGTACATACAGGCATATTTATTGTTTTATTCTACCTCTTTTCCAGAAGTTAGCACAGTTCCCTGTCATTATTTCAACATCCTCTACATAGTATAGCGCGGCACAGTGGCGCAACAGGTAGTGTCGCTGTCACACAGCACCAGGGATCTGGGATACAGTCCGGGTGACTGTCTGTGAGTTTAGTGTGTTCTTCCCTTGTCCGCGTAGGTTTCCTCCGGGTGCTCCGGTTTCCAAAGTTCCAAAAACACACATTGGTAGGTGGATTGGCAATTCAAAAGTGTTCATAGGTGTGAGTGTATGAGTAAATGCATGTTTGTCAAGATGCCCCTGAACTGGATAAGCGGTTACAGACAATGAATTTATATTTACATTTACATTTATGCATTTGGCAGATGCTTTTATCCAAAGCGACTTACAAAAGAGGATCTAACATTCAAACTACAGCACAAATTATACAAAATACCTTACATTGAGTGCAATATGCCAGGAAGTAATAATTGCATTAAAGAAAGACTTTCAGTGCAAGAGATACTCTCGGAAGAGTTGGGTTTTCAAGGATTTCTTGAATGCGGAGAGGGTTTCTGTTGCTCTGATAGTGCTTGGAAGCTTGTTCCACCAGCGTGGTACCATAGATGAGAATAGCCTCGACTGACCTATACGGGGGGTTGGCCGTGTTAGTTGGCGCTCCTTTGAGGAACGGAGAGGGCGGGCACTAGCATTTGGTTTTAAGAGTCTATTGAGGTAGATGGGAGCAGAACCAGTAAATACTCTGAAGGCCATCATTAGTAATTTAAATTTGATGCAAGCAGCTAAGGGTAGCCAATGCAGCTCAACTAATAGGGGTGTGACATGTGCTCTTTTAAGTTGGTTGAAGACCAGGCATGCTGCAGCATTCTGGATCATCTGTAGCGGTCTCACAGCACAGGCCGGAAGACCAGTGAATGAAGGTACATAATATAACAATAACGACTACGGTAATTTCAGGTTTGCATTCATATACTATATGTACTAAATTTTCTAGACACTTCTTGTCATTCCGCAATTTCAAGGTCATCCATTGCTCACTCAGGCGGCTCCTTTCATTTCAGAAGTAACATTCAAAGAGCAGGTGTATATAAACTTTTAGACTGGATATTTTCACCATTTTCAACATTTGTAATTTTGAGCATCTAGAGAACTCACTGTTTATAGAACCATGACAAGACTCCATCCTGAAGAACTACCCAGTAGGAACGCCATCCAAAGAACCTGGTGCTCTGAAACCGTAACCGTGAATAGTATTAGACACAAAGTTAAATAGAGCAATAAGAATCATTCTGTAATCTGTAATCATTCTACGTCATGTTATAAAGCAGCCAATATATTGACAGCTAGAAGCCTGGATGTGTCAGAAATTGTGTACTAAAACGTCTCTACCTGCTCTAATATTAGGCATAAACTGTTTCATTCAGGAACTGCAAAGAAAGTTGATTCTACACCTTCTAGATCTTCATTTCAGTAGCACATTACAGAAAAAAAATTAAGCACAATCAGAAACACTGTCTGATGTACACCTTTTAATGTAAAAGTGACTCTTTTAAAGCGTTTTATGATTTTTAGATTTTCTTTCTTGTTAATAATTAAAAATATTTTCATTGAAGACAGAGCTCTGATCTGTGCCCTGATTCACACATTTTTATGCATTGATCTGATGCTGGGATTTTTTGCCCAAAGTAAATTCTCAAGCTATTTTTAAGTGTAAATTCGCATTCACTAATTAAATTGAATAGCGCAGAACCAGGATTTTGTGATGCACTGAATCACCTTCTAATCTAAATCATTCTATAATCAAATCAAATCATTATCAACTCAACACATATTTTGTCCCATATTCTCAATCGTACCTTCCAAAGAGGACCCTCAAACATCTGAACATAGCGTCTCATGCCCTGAAAAAAACCAAAAAAAAAACAAACTTTAAACACAAAAAATAAATAAAAATATTATATAGTGTACAAAAAGAAAAAAAATTATATATATAGTAGTGGAAGCAACATTGCTCATGAACATAGTCAGTTAAAAAATGTGAAATTCAACATATAAGGTTAAGATGCCTACTGGTGTACTGGTGGTTGCTGTTGTGGTTACCTTGGAAGGCAGAAATGGCCTAAGGGTTAGAAAAGTGGGCTAGAAAGTTTTTGGTTTGATCCCCAAAACCAGCAGGGTGTCTCTTGCCTCAACAAATATATGTGTCTGCGTGCGTGTGTGTATATGTGAGATGGGTCAAAGGCAGAGGAAGAATTTTGCTGCACGTTATCACTTTTTTTTTTTTTTACTCTACAGAGACTAGAATTTGATTCCAAGCTTGGACAGGACACCAAGCTACACCAATAAGTGTCATTGAAAACACCCCTAAAACTTCATCAGCCTAAAACTATAACAATGTAAATTGTAAGTCATTTTAGATAAGATCATCTGACATATGCCAAAAAAAAAACAACTCACTTTCATTAGGTTGCCCTCAAGTATCTGCTTCATCTCCACATCCTTTGTCAAGTCAAACACAGTCTGACCTGAAAGAAATCCATGAAACCTGAACAATACATTTTATTACTGCACACCTTTTGAGCATGTTTTCAAAACATCTTCCTAAACATGGATCTTTAGAGCAAGATGACAGACAGCAAGCAAATAAAATGTTACACTTCTAAAGAGAGAAATTTACTTCCCTCTTATTTAGGGCTTTTTAGTGAGAGAAAAAGGAGGATAAAAACTTGAATTTTAAATAAAACCAATGATTATGTGCTACAAAATTTGCATTTGTATAAATCTGCAGTAACCCTGGATTTTGCTTCACTAGTTCACTATTACTGGTAGTTTAGACTTATTATTTTTATTTTGTTTTTAATGAGAGTAAAACAATAAAGCATGAGAAAAACGCTAATTCACATTATTAAAAATGTAACATAAGCCTATTTATTCAGACTACAATGCAATTTGATTTGGCATACTGCTTTATAGAAAAAATATCCTTTGGTATTTTTTGGTGGTAAAAATGACTTATTCCTCATTTAACAATTCTGGAGATTTTTCACAAGGCAGATTTTACTGTTGGTAAGTGAGAACGCAACTACATGAAGCTCACTTTTCAGGCAAGAATGCTCCTTTAAATTGTATACAATGAAAAGAGTTGCTACAGGGGAATGCTACATTTCCTTGTTACCATTCTTGTTCTGGATGTTTGGGCAGGCTCCATTCTGAAGCAGTTTAACTGCACACTGTTTCTGGCCTCGGTAAGCAGCACAGTGCAGAGGAGTGTTACCCAGAAGATCTGTGCAGTTAATGCTGGGAGGTTTTTCCCTGTTCAGCTATAATGAAAGAATGACACAATGCAATGTTAAAATGGGCCTCAAACCCACAATAATAAAATTAGAAATGTAAAATCATATATAATAACCTGCATGAAACACAGAAATGTCAGAATTTGCAAAGTATTTATTGTAAAGATAATTAGAAGAGTATGTGTTTCAGCTTTGCATTAAAACACATCAAAGATGTATGACTGTATTGTATCCACTGTGAATTATGTTACAAAATAAGGCTTTGTTAACAGAAATGTGCTCTAATATATGGCCAAGGTTTGTGAAGACTTGTTTATTAAACATTGTTTTTGAAATCACTGGTATTAATATGTAATTTGTTCCTCTTTGCTGCAGTAACAGTTTCTGCTTTACAGGAAAGACTTCAGACTAGATTATTTCAAGACATATAAACATGAGAACATTAGTGAGCTGAGGTACTGTCACTAGGCAATAAGCTGTGGATCACTAGCACCACTCAAACTCTTACCAAATGTATTGGATGGTGCTCAACACTGCAGAAAAGGCTGCTTCCCTGCTCCACAGCCCAAAGCTGGGAGACTTTATATGACTGTAATTGACATTTGGCATTAGGCATAATGGCCTTATGTTCATGTGCAGCTGCTCCAGAGCTTCTGATCTAATTTCATGCTATTTTTTCTTCATGAAACAACTTTGTGTGCACAATAGAACTTCTGTGTCCACAGAAAGTGCACTTTAGGGCAGCTGAACCTAGTTTTAAGGGGTGTTTACAAATGCTTTGCATACAAGGTATCAAATCATTAGAGTAAATTAACTATATTCACCATTGTCCTTGGTATGTAAAGCAGGTTGTGGTTAATTAATAGCATTTTAATGGCCACTAGAGCACATACATTTGTTTACTTGAAACTGTTTCATTAAAAGCAAAGTGAACCTAAGAATTTGCTAGAAAACAATGTAAACATTGCTTAACTGGCAGAAATTAAAGTCTTGGTCAAGTAGATTAGAACCCTGCTTTAGGCAAGTATTACCCATAAACAGCTTAAACTAAGGGGGGAAATAATAATACAGGCTTTCATAAAGTATCTGCCTTAGCACATGGTACAAGTCCTTATTAATATTGGCTGAGTATAAGCTGAGGCGCTGTAGAAGTTTAAAGAGTGTCTCTCTCTCCTTGGTAGATGTTCTATCAGTTTTTTCATAAATATTGCAAGCATATTATATATTACATATTGTGTAAATATATGTAAGTTATTGGTTGAGATAAGAGCTACTACAGTACCAGTCAAAAGTTTGGAAACATTTTCTCATTAGTCATTGATGGAATAGGGCTATTCACTGTATAGAACTGTGTACCAGCAGGTAGCCTCTGCACAACCCAAGTTATGGTCTCAAACACTTTAAGAAGGTGAGTGGTCCTACAAATTAACTCAGGACTAGGCCACAGCTGTTCACTGAAAACCATTCCAGGTGATGACCTGACAGAGAGAACGCCAAGAGTGTGCAAAGCTGTCATCAAAGCAAAAGGTGGCTACTTTGAAGAATCTAAAGTTTAAAACATATTCTGGTTTGTTTAACATTTTTTGGTTTCTACATAATTCCATATGTGTTCCTTCATAGTTTTAATGTCTTCCATATTCATGTATAATGTAGAAAATAATGAAAAAAGAAAGAAAAAACAATTGAATGAGATGTCCAAACTTTTGACTTGTATCGTACATTGATAATATGTGGAAAATACAAACCGGATTCCAAAAAAGTTGGGACACTAAACAAATTGTGAATAAAAACTGAATGCAATGATGTGGAGATGGCAAATGTCAATATTTTATTCATAATAGAACATAGATGACAGATCAAAAGTTTAATCTGAGTAAATGTAACATTTTAAATGAAAAATATTTTGATTCAAAATTTCACAGTGTCAACAAATCCCAAAAAGTTGGGACAAGTAGCAATAAGTGGCTGGAAAAAGGAAATTGAGCATATAACAAACAGTTGGAAGACCAATTAACACTTATTAGGTCAATTGACAACATGATTGGGTATAAAAAGAGCTTCTCAGAGCGTCAGTGTCTCTCTGCAGCCAAGATTGAACAGTTAGAGGCCTGTATTAGACATGAATGGGAGAGCATTCCTATTTCTAAACTTGAGAAACTGGTCTCCTCTGTCCCCAGACGTCTGTTGAGTGTTGTAAGAAGAAGGGGGGTAAAAATGGTCTTGTCCCAACTTTTTTGGGATTTGTTGACGCCATGAAATTTTGAAACAACATATTTTTCCCCTTAAAATTATACATTCTCTCAGTTTAAACTTTTGATCTGTGATTTGTGTTCTATTCTGAATAAAATATTAGATGTTGGCACCTCCACATCATTGCATTCAGTTTTTATTCACAATTTGTTTAGTGTCCCAACTTTTTTGGAATCCGGTTTGTAGCCCAAACCAAGGAAAACCTCCCTGAGTGGGTGTGTCCAAACATTTGACTGGTACTGTATTTCTAAAAGGGTCTAAAACTAAAAATTTAAGAAATATTTTTCAATATATTTTCAAAGTCCTGAATCCCTTAAACTGAACAAACTGACTTTTGAACAGTCTAAAATATAAACTGCTCAATTAATATAATTATAATATAAATATAATATAAACTCCACAATGAACTTGTATGCAATATAATCATTACAAAGAAATATAACAAATCAAGCACATTACTTACACTTATAAATATTTGTTAGTGCTCATTATGATTCCATACAAAATATGCCATAAATTATCCATGCTGATGTGTTATACCAGTTTTAAAAGTTTGGCTGTGGCTCCTTCTCTTGCTGCTTCCAAAAGCTGTTCCTCCAGCTTTCTGTCTTCTGTGCGTTCAGCAGCTGGCAAGAAAAAAAAACACGTCATTGAGAAACCAGTCCAGTGGGCAAAAACAAGGGAAGAAACATAACAGTCATGCTTCATAATCATGGGAACATCTAGCATCCTCATGCTCACCTTCTAACATGCTCCTGATTTCAGCATTGCGCGTAATATCTTTAGGAATCTGTGCTGTTCCGTTGATGACTGAGGGACAGGCATCATACTGGAGAAGTAACATGACCACCTCCTACACAGTGTTAATAGAGTTAACAAATATGCATTACAGATTATGACCTTTGTTATAATTTAGGGCCCAAACCAGTCCTAGGCATGTTTCCCCTATATTGTGGCTGATGTGGTACAGTGGTAAAACCATTGGCTCCCATGGGTTCAATTCCAGGTCTGGGCAACCAGTCTGTGCTACACCAATAAGAGTCCTTGGGCAAGACTCCTAACACTGCATTTGCCTACCTGTATTACCAGTAACCCTGTAAGTTGCTCTGGATAAGTGTCTGCCAAATGCTGTAAATGTAAATATTGTCATTTTAGATTTGAAAAAATGTTTTCCACTCCCAGATGCAAACAGGCCCTATGAAGATCTGTGGGTGCGGGCCTTATACAAGTACCTAGGAGTGCACTTGGACTGGAGTTCTAACAACAGTGCAGTGTTCAAGAAAGTACAGAGCCATCTGTACTTTCTGAGGAAACTTGGGTCCTTTGGACATTCTACCAGTCCATTGTTGTTAGTGCTGTATTCTATTCTGTTGTGTGCAGGGGCAACAGCATCAACTGAACAAATTGGACAAACTAATCAAGAAGGCTGGCTCTGTCCAAAATGGACACTCTGGAGTTTGTGGCAGAAAGATGGACCCTTAATAAGCTGTTGGCCATTATGGACAATACTTCACACCCCTTGCACAGTACAGTGGACAAACAGAAAAGCATGTTCAGCAGAAGACTGCTACAGCTGTGCTGTTCAATGGAGAAAAACAAAAGCCATCTTTGACCCACACATTTATATGTTGAACAAGCCTATTTTTAAACCTTTATCCCCCTGACGTTTGAAGAATAACTTTACCAGATATATTTTTCCCCCACAAACAACCAGCTTTTGATGAATATTGTAAAGAGGACATGACAAATTTTACAGAAGATCTGGAGCTCCTACCAACCCAAAAACTATATAACTCCTGTGGTCTGCCTAAAGCAGTGGTTCTCAAACTTTTCCAATAATTCCCCACCTCACCTATACCACATCACCCCCAAAAAATGGTAATAAAATACACATACAAGTTAACAATTTCCTAATTTATTTAAGTAACATCAACTTTCATTCATTCATTATCTGTAACCGCTTATCCAGTTCAGGGTCACGGTGGGTCCAGAGTCTACCTGGAATCATTGGGCGCAAGGCAGGAATACACCCTGGAGGGCACCAGTCCATCACAGGGCAACACATTCACACCTACGGACACTTTTGAGTCGCCAATCCACCTACCAATGTGTGTTTTTGGACTGTGAGAGGAAACCGGAGCACCCGGAGGAAACCCACACGGACACGGGGAGAACACACCAAACTCCTCACAGGACAGTCACCTGGTGCAGGAATCGAACACACAACCTCCAGGCCCCTGGAGCTGTGTAACTGCTACACTACCTGCTGCGCCACCGTGCCGTCGAATAACATCAATTTCTATCTCTAAATCAGCAGCTTAACATTATAACACCAGACACAACATTAACATCAATGTTCAAAAATAAAGAAAACATACCTAATTAAACTGTGCCTCAGTTTCTCACTTTTCAACCTGTGCAAAAATGAGCAAAGGCAGGTGCAGGGACACAGGAGTAAGTTTGATTTTGTGGGGGATATATTCGTTGAGTCAAAGCCCACCTCATACCCAAAATATTAGATAGCTATAAGCTGATTCCTATGTAGATAAGGCAGTAAAATACTGCATTTATAATGATGTCAAACAGCATTTGATTAACATTAAAGTTAGTGTGAGTCTTTGTCCTAAACAACATAATATGGAACTTTACATACTACACTACAGAAAGCACCAAGTATGGTGTGTGTGTGTGGGTCTCCTATCTAAAGTTCTTTTACTATGTTTAAGGGCTATTAATGAATCCATTTTGAGTGGGTGCTTTTTTCTGAGTAAGTTTATAGGCAAAACAGAAATGCTCATAAAAAAAAAAAAAAAAAGAAATGCTCATTTCTTCAGATTCCTTGCACCCCACCCTAAGCGCCCCACCCCAACTTTGAAAAACGCTGACCTAAAGGCTCATTTATGCTCAACATTAAATATAGCTATGAATATGCACAGGGCATTCTGTCTGTACTCTGCATTAATTTTGTCCATATTTATCCACATTCTTAGAAAGCGTATGAATATAGTTGGAACGAAACTGCATGACAGGTAAAATAAGTAAAAATAATTCTCCACTCACATGTAGTGGACTATTTAATGACCTCTCAGACAACCACTGCCTTTTTGTCTTTATTTGTAGTAGGTAACATTGCATTATCAGTACCTCCTCCACTACTGCCATGTGTGTTTTTAATGGAGAGAGATTAGTCTGAAAATACTTGACAAATGGGTAAAGGTTAATCCACAAATCAAACAGAAGTCACAAGTATTTTTCCCTATTAACAAATAAATATATCCCAATCTGTGTCTCAGGGTCTGCCGTTTTTACATACATTTGTGAATATTGAAACATATGTGTTTAATTGTGGATTAACATTTACACATTATCAAGTGTTTTGACTAATCTCTCTCCATATGTTTTTGTCTTCAGAAATATTTGACACTGAACTACCCTGAAAAGAATGCAGTGACTTACATGCAAAAGAAGTTTAAATGAGCTTTTGTTCTGAAAACATATTATAAAAGGTGTGAACAAAGAAGTGAAAATGGCTAAAAAAACCAAAGAGCTCAATCTACTTATTTTCAAAAACATTGTAAGTCTGATGTAAAGCTTCAGCTTCAATAATTATTCTTATAGTGGGCTTAAACTCCACAGACAACTCCATGGATTACTGTGCTCATAAAGATTGAAAATAAAACTGTGTTAGAGTACCTTTCTTCCTGTGAAGGCTGCTTTATGTAGGGGGGTGTCTCCCACATTGTTTGTCAGATTTGCATCAGCTCCAGCCTGAACAGGGAGTGGTAAATGTAAGCTTTGGATTTCTATCAGTGACAACTTAATTTAGATCAATTCACAAAGCTTCCCAATTTGTTCAGCTATTAAACTTTATGATGTTTACCTTCAACAGTTCCTCTACCACATCCTTGTGCCCAAAATAACTGGCCAGATGAAGTGGTGTCCATCCAAAATTGGATTTGCGCGTGCCTGTTAATTAACATAAATTTGCCATAAAAAGACTTCTGAGCATATTTGAGACAGATTGAGGAAGATTTCAAATTTTATTAAAAAAAAAAATGTAATGTCTCTTACTTAAAAATGATTACATTATAGAGAGATGCATCATACCTTTACAGTTGATGTCAATTTTTGCTTCATCCTTTATCTTGGACATTAAAAGCTTCTGTATCCCTTGCAGGTTCCCATTCCTGGCATCCTGGAGGAATTGCTCCTCTGGGTCCAGCTCCTCCATATCTTTCATAACAAAGAAAAAAAAAGGTGGGTTTCTCAAGGACCAATATGATGATATGTTATCATTACTGTTAAAGATGCACAGATTTTGGGCTGATGCTGAATGATTTTCCTTTTGTTTTTGTACATACATAATATGCTTTATAACCGTATTCAAGTACTTTAAGGTGCATATTAGTGATACAATTTATATACAATAACCATAGAAATAGGACATTGGGGCTGCCACACAAGTCCATAGTCACCATGCTCAATGCCCACTTTTGGCCCAGATTTGAGCTTTAGAGCAGTGGAACTGTGTTCTCTGAAGTGATGGAGTTACTTTCAACACCTTCAACATCAATATTTGATACATTAAATGTACACCATTTTAGACCATTTCTATGATTATTACACAAACAATATACAACTGAAAATCTGTGTCCACAATTGCTGAATTCACTCACGAAAAGTGGGGACTATAAACGCGAGGACATTATGTACACTGCTGCCATATCACCCATTGAGAATTCTAGAATGTGATACAGGGATATAGAATAAATCCCTGTAGTGAATATATTGATATATAATGTTATTCAATGTATGAGTCAGCAGCACAAGATCTTTCATGTGATTAAACATGACAGAGCAGAAATGACATTTTTCCTCACTTATTACAGCTTTGACATTTTTTCTCTCTTGTTCTCAGATTAAGCAACAAAGAACTGCAAAATCTGTTCTCATTTCTGCAAAGTGTTTATTAAAATGAATTCAGGAGAGAAGCACAGAAACCACTGTCTTGTGACTTCCTTGCTTCCACAAGGAAATGCTGCTGTGATCATTCTCAGGCATCAGGCAGCCATGCACATGATTCTGGTTTCAATGACATGTATTTTCACAAACATGCCAGGGAAAGCCTATATCAAGGATTAGTAACTACTATTTACAATACTTATTTGTGAAATAATATTTTTGGAATAAGTTTATAATATGCCACAACAGCAACTGAATGTAGCCACATTCTTATACCAGCCAAGCAGAAAAATAACATTAAACTTTTTAATATGTAACCCCATGCCTTAACTATATGACATCAATGCCCAGGTAAACAATATTCAATCAAAAACCAGAATGAAAAACTCCCATATCAGGACAGAAGCCTCATGTAGAAAAAAAATGCAGTCCTTTTAGGTTGTGACAAGGCAGGACATATGCCTGATGAAGATTAATCGGCCAACTTAGGAACACACTTCCAGCATGCCCATAAATTTATCCCCAAGAGAGTTTCTAAATGACCCTTAACAAACAGTAAAACCCATTAATTTGACTAGACTTCTAATTTTAAAGTACTTATGAACACTGATTCTTGATACATTAAGAACGAAAAGGTTTTGGTATAATCTAAAATAAGGTTTGATTGTTTCCAACAGTATTAATATGAAATTGTTTTTAAGAGTATACACAGCAAAAAGGTTAATACTGAGCTTATAAACACATCAGCTGTTGTATTAAAGCCATCTCAGGTATTCATTCAAGTCCATTTTATCAGCTCCATTTACACCCTTTTCTTCAGTGGCAGGACCATCAAAGTTCATGTAGTTTTTGGGTGGTAGATCACTCTCTGCACTGCAATGACACTGAACCTGGGGTTGCGATTGTCATAATGTATGTTGCGCTTATGCTGGAGATTTTAAATGTCAGTCTCATTGCTGGACTGAAATTATGAGATGCCCTCCCACTGTCCACTCTCTTATACACAGTTAACTAATTGGGCCACACTGTATTGCAAAAGTCAGAGTCAGCTGCTTGTCTGTAGCACTGTTTTAATCATCCTCTAGTGGTCACAGGAAACTGCCCACAAGATGTTGTTGGTTGAATATTTTTGGTTGGTTGGTTATTCTAATAGCAATTTTTGTGGTCAGTATATTGTCCCAACAATTAAATTAAATAACATTATTGTTATTTAAGAAAACCTAACTGAATTAATGATAATATAATAGCATAAATCAAATAGTAAAAAGCAAATATCACCTTTAAACAGCAATGAATTTTTAGCCAATGATTTAAGAATAACCAGACATTGGAATTGGAATATAAAAAAATGTTTAAATATCCTAAATAAACAGGAACAGAAAAATACGCATGGCTAGAATATTTGTGACATTAATTCTTATGTAAACAAACACACAAGTAAACACACTGAGTAATATTAAAGTCAGCAAACATTACTGAGTAAATGTCCATTGTACAACACATTGATAATGTAATTATTGCAACAGGCCTAATTTCAAGTCCAGTAATGAGACTAAAATATTTAAAAACAAATATTTCCTATTATGTGGTGGGACGGATCATTAAATACGAGGTGAAAGGAGGCTAACAAAGTGCACAGAGCAACAAATGGACTACCAAAAATTGACTCAATTGTAAAACTACAAAGTGCATCTATATGATAACTGGAGCTGAACAAAATGAACAATGTTTGTAGAAACAAGTTGGTCATGTTAATGTTTTGGCTGATTGATGTAATACACATTATAGGAAAAGTTTCACCATAACGCTAAACCTAAAGTGAGGACTACTTTGCATTACATAATACACAGGCCAAAGCCTCAGCCACGCTGTAATAAATAGGCAATATATTCTCTAATAGAGAGCTTTCATCCTCTTCAGATGTCTGGTTCTTGTCAGCATTAAAGACTCTCTTTTGATTCATCAAGGGCAAATTATATAAAAAAAAAACTCTCTGAATTACTTTGTTTATTAGATAACGATTTAATTATACAAAGATTTTGAAGATTGTGTGGCGTTCCCCTTTAAGTCAATGAAGAAACAAAGCAGCTTGGATTAAACCGAAAGAAATAATTCTGTATTCGCAGTGGAGACTTACCGGGCTCTAAAGTTTAAAACATGACTCTGGATTCTGCCTGAGAGAGAAACATTTCAAAATTTCAAAATAAGACACGGTTTTCCTCAAGCGGTAGATGACAGATTAAAAGAAGCATGTGATCTTCTGAGCCCTGAGCTCCAGATATGGGACAATATTTCCGCGATGTGTCCAAGTTCTGTGCCACATTCCGCTCGCATTAGTTTAGAAACTGAAGGTATGCCCCATATAAAAAGTCTATTTTTTAACTCTTCATTTAAGCACAATAGCAGCTCTAGCCACCTCCCAGCTGAGCGCAGTCAACACACGACAACACCACCTCCCGGGCTCTAAACACAGACATAATAAAAGCTGACGTGAAAATCAAGGTTCAGTCCAGAATATTTGTCTGATCCCTACGTAGTGCGTATATAGCGAGTGACGGTCCGTCTTTACCAACCAAAAACCGCCTTATTCGTCCAATGTACAATCGAACACATTGCGAAATCCATGAATTGTGTTTTAAGATGTATTGACACTAGAGTCAATACATAAAAAAAATTAGTGATTTTGCAAAGGGGAACGCATATTTTGACAGAGTAAGCCACTTTGCTGACACAGGTTGAGCCTCAATGGATGCTCCCTTTTCAGCTTTTCTATCACCTGCTTATTGTAGAATCTTACAGTATTTCAATACAACTTTGGGTAATTAAAAAAATCTTTCACCCTGTTCCAGCCGCATTTAATGTGTTGTAGTCATCAAATTTGTTTATATTTACAAAATAAAGTAAGTCAGAGAAGACTTTGGGAACGTATTTTCTAGTATTTATTATTTAAAAATAATATACATATCAAAAATTGTTTATCGCATTTAAAAAATATATTCTGGAAGCAGTTTGTAAAACACCGTTTAGTTATTATTATATGAAGCGAGCTTTTATTTTGAAAAGTAGCGCTGGTAGAGTGTCAGTATGGCTGAAATTGTGTCTGACGGTGTGGCAGGTCCTCTGCCTGGAAGATGCGCTTTTTATGTAGTAAAAAAGAAGCGTTACTGCAAAATGGTCGTCGGCAGTGGAAAAACATTTTGTGGGGAGCATGCAACTTCTGTATGAGTTTCCGTTTTATCCTTTCACTGATCTGAAGGGTCTGGTCTCTGTCCTCGTTTACTGTTCATTAAGTTCTGAAGTTCACTCACTACTGGGTATGTGTTTAACTTTGAGTTTGTTTGCTTAATCCTCCGTATCTTTTTCTTACAGGATAATGACAGTGACAGAAAAAGGATCCCCTGCCCTCTGGACCCAAAACAGTAAGCTCACTCCAAACACTGGTTCAACAGGCTCAATATGAAGCCAAGCTCAGGCCAAAGCCAAACTCAAGCTCAGCTTTACAACACCTGTTTGGTTTTGGTGTTTTGTAGAAATAAAGACTGCGGTTAAGCCAGCCGCCGTTTGAGAAAACCCGGTTAAACTAGCCGCACGTCAGATTTTAGTGCGCGTATACTAGTGACAAACCGGTAATACTCAATGCGCGTGAAGACCTGAGCTTATGCCCTTCATTTTAAAGAAAGTAACAGCATTTAACCGGTTTATATATTGGTCATTTCTAGTAAGTAGTCCAAACAATCAACAGATATCAGTTCAGGGTTTACTACACTATGTATCTATGAAATATGAAGTGATTTTACTTTATAGTTTTTGAGTAAATGATATTCAAAATCACAATAATTCTCCATTGTTTTTAATGACGACTCAAGTTTACTGCTTTATAAAATGATCGTTTCTAATAAGTAGTCCACACAAACAACAGATATCAGTTCAGGGTTTACTACACTATGTATCTATGAAGTATGAAGTGATTTTACTGTATAGTTTTTATGTAAATGACATTCAAAATCCCTATAATTGTCCATTGTTTTTAATGTTAACTCAAGTTTGATGTTTTATAAAATTGTAATTTTGAATAAGTAGTCCATACAACCAACAGATATCAGTTCTGTGTTTACTATACTATGTGTCTATGAAATATGAAGTGATTTTACTGTATACTTTTTGAGTAAATGACATTCAAAATAATAATTGTCCAATATTTTTTTTTAACCTGAGTCAAGTTCACTGCTTTATAATATGGTTATTTCTAATAAGTAGTCCGTACAACCAACAGATATCAGTTCAGGGTGTACCACACTATGTACCTATAAAATATGAAGTGATTTTACTGTATACTTTTTGAGTAAATGATATTCAAAATCACAATAATTCTCCGTTGTTTTTAATGATGACTCAAGTTCACTTCTTTATAATATGGTTATTTCTAATAAGTAGTCCGTACAACCAACAGATATCAGTTCAGGGTGTACCACACTATGTACCTATAAAATATGAAGTGATTTTACTGTATACTTTTTGAGTAAATGACTTTCAAAATCACAATAATTCTCCATTGTTTTTAATGATGACTCAAGTTTACTGCTTTATAAAATGATCATTTCTAATAAGCAGTCCACACAAACAACATATATCAGTTCAGGGTGTACCACACTATGTACCTAAAAAATATGAAGTGATTTTACTGTATACTTTTTGAGTAAATGACATTAAAATATCTCATAATTGTCCATTGTTTTGAACATGTGTCAAGTTCACTGCTTTATAATATGGTCATTTCTAATAAGTAGTCCACACAACCAACAGATATCAGTTCAGAGTGTAAAACATTATGTACCTATTAAATATGAAGTGATTTTACTGTATAGTTTTTGAGTAAATGACATTAAAATATCTCATAATTGTCCATTGTTTTGAACATGTGTCAAGTTCACTGCTTTATAATATGGTCATTTCTAATAAGTAGTCCATAAAACCAACAGATATCAGTTCAGTGTTTACCATTCTATGTACCTATAAATTATGAAGTGATTTTACTGTATAGTTTTTAAGTAAATGATATTCAAAATCCCTATAATTGTCCATTGTTTTTAATGATAATTAAAATTCACTGCTTTATAAAATGATCATTTGTAATAAGTAGTCCACACAACCAACAGATATCAGTTCAGGGTGTAGCACACTATGTACCTATAAAATATGAAGTGATTTTACTGTATAGTTTTTAAGTAGATGACATTCAAAATTCCCATAGTTGTCCATTGTTTTGAACATGTGTCAAGTTCACTGCTTTATAAAATGGTCATTTCTAATAAGTAGTCCATACAATCAACAGACATCAGTTCAGGGTGTACCACACTATATACCTATGAAATATGAAGTGATTTTCTAGCATATTTCTTGAGTAAATGATATTCAAAATCCCCATAATCCCCATAATTTTCCATTGTTTTTAATGATGACTCAAGTTTACTGCTTTATAATATGGTCATTTCTAATAAGTAGTATATAAAACCAACAGATATCAGTTCTGTGTCTGCCGTACTATGTACCTGTAAAATGTGAAGTAATTTTACTGTATGGTTTTTGAGCAGATGACATTCAAATTCCCCATAATTGTCCATTGTTTTTAATGACTCAAGTGTACTGCTTTATAATATGGTCATTTCTAATATGTAGTCCATAAAACCAACAGATATCAGTTCAGTGTGTACCACACTATGTACCTATAAATTGTGAAGTGATTTTACTGTATAGTTTTTGAGTAAATGACATTCAAAATTCCCATAATTGTCCATTGTTTTTAACATGAGTCAAGTCCACTGCTTTATATCATCATTAAAAACAATGGAGAATTATTGTGATTTTGAATGTCATTCACTCAAAAACTATACAGTAAAATCACTTCATATGTCATAGGTACATAGTGTGGTACACACTGAACTGATGTCTGTTGGTTTTATGGACTACTTATTAGAAATAACCATATTATAAAGCAGTAAACTTGACTCATGTTAAAAAACAATGGACAATAATAGGGATTTTGAATGTCATTTACTCAAAAACTATACAGTAAAATTACTTCATATTTCATAGGTACATAGTGTGGTACACACAGAACTGATATCTGTTGGTTGTATGGACTACTTATTAGAAATAACCATATTATAAAGCAGTGAACCTGACTCAGGTAAAAAAAAAAACAATGGACAATTATAGGGATTTTGAATGTCACTTACATAAAAACTATACAGTAAAATCATCTCATACTTCATAGATAGATAGTGTAGTAAACCCTGAACTGATATCTGTTGATTATATGGACTGCTTACTAGAAATATAACCGGTTAAATGCCGTTACTTTTGCTTTAAAATGAAGGGCATAAGCTCAAGTCTTCACGCTCCTTGAGTATTACCGGTTTGTCACTAGTATACGCGCACTAAAATTTGACGTGCGGCTAGTTTAACCGTGTTTTCTCAAACGGCGGCTGGCTTAACCGCAGTAAATAAAGTGGCGTATAGTTCAGATAACGTTTAATGTTCAGATTATGTTTTGTTTGCTTTCTAAATAAAAATGTGTTGGTGGCACTTCCTTGTAGGTTGTTGTTAACAAGGCAGCATGACACCTACATAGCTTTCATGACAACTGATATAAACCTGTATAACTAAATCTTACAGAATGTATCATTGGTTTTACAGGAAGTAAGACATTTAGGGGTTTTCTGTTAAGTAGGTGAGGTGCCTTTTTTATGCATAAATATTTGGGGATCTATGAAATCCTAAAAGAAAATGACATGCCATGATCAGTTTATAAACATATTTAAATTTGTACTCTATAGAACTAAACTTGTTCCGTTAATATCATTAAAAATATTGACTTTCAGGACTCAGCCCATACAGGAATGAGGCAGAGCTTTTATATACTCTCTTTCCACAGCACTGTATTTGAAGACAGGTTGGCAAAACACTTGAAAAAGTGTAACTCAAAGGTGAAGCCAAAACCTGTGAGTATTTTACCCTCACACTGATATTGAATGTCTTATATACTGTGTTATCACTTACTCACTATTGCCTCTTTCACACATGAACTCCAGAGAATTTCTAGAGAAACACACATGCAGTGCACACTGGGAGATTTTATGTGTCAGGCGCACTCTCACAGTGGTAAATGAAACAGGAGCTGCAGGAGAATCTCTGGAAGATTTCTCATCGCCGTTCTCACATGCACTGACTCAGACTTTTCACAGAGGCTAAAGTCTGGGTAAGGTCCGGGATGAATTTTGCTGTTGGCCTTGTTCAGACACACAACTTCCTTGTGTAAACTCTGGAACATTTCTAGATTACCGTGCATGTGTGAAAGGGGCTTATGTGTCTTGGTCATTACCGCGAGTAATCCTCTCTTTATAATTTTTGGTTTTCATTACAGGTTTATTATGTGAAAGACATCAATGCTGGGTCCATAAATGAAGAGGAAGATTTAATAGATGTGGTGATTACCTCAGCAAACATCATAATTTTTGTCTGTTCCTGCTTGTTTATAAATCTAAGAAAAGCTGATTATTGCAGCACATTCAGAGCATTATGAAAATTCATTCATTCATTCATTCATTCATTATCTGTAACCGCTTATCCAGTTCAGGGTCATGGTGGGTCCAGAGCCTACCTGGAATCATTGGGCGCAAGGCGGGAATACACCCTGAAGGGGGCGGCGGTCCTTCACAGGGCAACACATACACTCTCACATTCACTCACACACACACACACACACTTTTGAGTCGCCAAGCCATCTACCAACGTGTGTTTTTGGACTCTGGAAGGAAACCCACGCGGACACGGGAGAACACACATAACTCCTCACAGACAGACACCCGGAGCGGGAATCAAACCCACAACCTCCAGGTTACTGTGTGACTGCGACACTACCAGCTGCGCCACCGTGCGGCCAGCATTATGAAAATTTTCTTCAATATGATTGTTTCTAACATCTCATTCAACCTAAGCCAAATATAAATATTTTACATGCATGCCTATGTTTTACAAAATGTAGTCTTGCTTGTTAATAAACTTGCTGTTATTATATGAAGGTTTCCATCGCTGATCGGTCCAAAAATGAACTGGATGAACTTATTGGGAGAATGAAAACTGCATTACAAGGTACATGAATCCTATATCTTTTGATTATTTGTACCCTGGGATTTCTGTGAATTAAAGTTAAGTTTAAAACAAGTAAAAAACATATGTAAATCATTGGAACTAATACTATGACATAATAATAATAATTATAAAAATAATTAATTCATTTTATCTTACCGCGTCCTCCTTGAATTATTGGGCTCAACGCAGGAACACATCCAGTCTCTGGGCATCTTACACCATCACACTCACTCATTCACACCTTGGACATCCAGTCCACCTATCAGCATGTTTATTTTAGACAGTGGAAGGGAACCAGAGCACTCAGAGAAAACCCACACAGACAAAGGGAGAACACTCCAAACTCCTCACAGTCACCTGAGGCAGGGATTGCACCCACATCCCCAGGACACTGATGCTGTGTGACACAGTATGTAGGATTATACAGTGTTAGGATGTGTTTAGCATGGTGTCTTTGACTAAGATGGGAACTGAACCCTGTGGTGTGTAAGGCAGCTTTGTTATCCAATACACAGTAGCAACAACCTACATGAATTTACCAAACCAACAGAATTTTCATCTGACTTCCCTTTCTCAGGTCTAAACATCAAACCTGACAGTGGCATTCTCTCCCATCCAGTCCTAAATGAAGCTCTCAACGATCCAAAGAATGGCAACTTTGCTTTTAAACATCTCAAGCAGCAGGTATGCAACCATTAAAATGTTATCCAGATTTTAAAAAATCATCCAAGATAAGAGTTCACAAGCTTTAACATGTTCTTTTCTCTACAGGCTTCAATCCTTGGAAATATGGATACTTTGGAGCTACTTGGCCCTGGCAGATGTTATATTGAATTTGGTGCTGGTAAAGGAAAGCTTTCACATTGGATTCACATTGCCCTTCAGAAAGAAGAGAATGTCCATTTTCTGCTTGTGGAGAGGTCCAGCACTCGCTTTAAGGTATGCAACAATAATGACTACTAGGGGTTATTTAAATCTCTTAAACTCCAGATGTGTTATTTAGTTATTCTTTTTAAGGTTTGTTAATAACTACACAGTAAATATGTTTAAGTTGGCAAATGCTCAAGACTGTTCAAACATACCTCCATCCTTAATCATCGCAGTATTGTTTTATTTAATCTGATACTCAAGTTAGACAAATGTATTTTTGTCATCCAATTGGGATGTTTAATTTCAGAATTTTTGGGTTTGTAGGAGTTCCAGATCTATAATTTAATATATAGATTTTTAAATAGCAAAAACAAATAAAATACCCATCTCTAACAATGTTATCTACATGATATAGTTGTAAGTTTGAGTAAGGAGAATTCTCAGTCTACCAACAGGACCATGGAGCTGGTTAAATGAATTCTCCCAAGGCTCATTTAAACATATGAGGTTTAAACTTGTGTGTGTGTGTTTTCTTGTTAAAGTGCTGTTTTCTCATTTGTTAAGGTAGATGGCAAACACAAAAACACAGACTCAACATTTGACAGACTGCAGGTTGATATTCAGCACCTTGATTTAAGTAAGTTGATGATAAACCAAATATGATTTATACTATGTGTATTTATTTACACTTGGTGATTCTGATATACGGCTGGTCTTTTCTTTAATTCACAAAAACACCTGTAGGGAAAGTTCCATTTTTGCAAGAAAAGGGAATTCCTGTAATTGCAGTGGGCAAGCACCTCTGTGGTGCAGCAACTGGTAAGTGGTTAGAAGTTGATCTGATCTGTTATTTGTGATGTCCCTTGAGTTATTCTTTTCTTTTAGGCTTTCTTTTACAAAGTGTATTTCTTTGCACAGATCTGGCTCTAAGGTGTTTGTTTGAGCACAGTCATAAAGACAAAGAGTGTCAACCACCTACCAAGCGTATAAAGCTAAGTGAAAGACTAGAGGAGGAAAGGGCTCCACCCATCTCAGAAGAAGACACAGAAACTAGACAAGAAATTGTAGTAGCAGGAGTCACGATTGCTCTCTGCTGTCATCATCGCTGTGAATGGAGGCATTACGTGGGGAAGGATTTCTTTAAAGAACGAGGCCTTGGACCAAGAGAGTTTTCAGCTTTCCAGCGTATGTCCAGCTGGGCCACTTGTGGCATGACTAGAGTTGGCCATGACCACAAGATCTCTGCACAAGAGAATGACAGTACAGAGGACAAAGAAGATGAAGAAGAGGCTGAACATGAAGGGGGTTATGAGGCTGTAACAGATCATCTAAACAGGTTGGTGCTCAGCAGTTATTCAGTAGACTTTGTATTGACTTGCTAGGGTCATTGTCATTTTGATAGTATATATAAATTATCTTTATATATTTGATTATAAATATCTGTTCCCTCACAGGGCTGTTTCAGCAGAGGAACGGGAGCACATGGGCCGCCTCTGCAAGATGCTGATTGATCATGGCAGGCTTCATTACCTACAGCAAAGAGGCTTTAAACCCAACCTCAGTTATTACACTAGCCGAGATGTGTCTTTAGAGAATGTGCTTCTGACTGCTGTTCCTATCTGAAATTCATTCATTGTCTGTAACAGCTTATCCAGGGTCCGGAGCCCACCTATAATCTCTGAGCGCAAGGCGGGATCACATCCTGGAGGGTCCTTCACAGGGCGACTGATACACTCTCACCTTTTTTTTTTTTTTTTGAGTTGCCTATACACCTACCAACATGTTTGGACCGTGGGAGGAAACCGATGCTCCCGGAAGAAACCCACATGGACACGGGGAGAACATGCCAAACTCCTCACAGACAGTCACCCGGAGCGGGACTTGAACCCCAAACCTCCAGGTCCCTGGAGCTGTGTGACTGCGACACTACCTGCTGCACTACCGTGCCACCCCCTATTTGAAATCCTACATGAAAATCTTGGACTTGGTAATCACTGGCATTTCGGAATCTCAATTTCTTCCCCCTCTTTTTTTCTTCATGAAAATGGCTGTTTCATGGATCTATGAAGATGTATCATCAGTGTGCAGTCAGGGACATGTACATATAAGGAACTCCAGGTGTAAGATGTGTTTTCAGTGAAAAGCAGAAAAAAGGACATGTTCACATCAAACGTCAACTACGGCAAATACAAATTTTATATATAAAAAAAACATTTATTCCTGTTGTTCATTTGAAAATCACAACAACAAAGTTGTGTTTGGTAAGAAGTCAAAACACAAATACTGTAACACCAGCTAACTGAACTTGTTTCATAAGAATGCCATTTTTGCCAAAGTTGTGTTATATGTTGTAAATCAATCAGGTAAATTAATAAACATTCATATGAAGTCATTTCAGTGTGGTGGAGCATAAGCATACTCATAGCATGTATGTAACAATGTTTTTATTTCCCTCGGTTGGTAATTAATCTCATATTTCAGAGCCAATAGTCACATTCTGCTACAAGATTACAAGACGAACAAATTGCAGGATACTATCTGAAATTACTTGAAATATGGGTACACATTGATTAAAGATTATTGTTTTAATTTTCTTTTAAAGAGGTCTTGTTATAACTATTAAAATAGTAACCTTTAGAGAGATTTTTATTTTTTATTTTCAAGATTTTTTAACAACACCTTTTAGTTGTTTTGCCATGTGTTTGGACAAGCTAGCAGCAATAGGCAGAGTGAGCAACAGAACAGACCGCAGTACTGCACCCCTAGTTCTCTGAGGCAAAAAAAAAAAATCAGAAGTCAACGTTTTCACAGGACAGGCCAGACCAGACAGACCACACAATGGCAAGCAGGACATCACAGTTAAGAAGCAGTGATCTCCAAAACAGCAGCCAGTGGCACATTTAGAACAGAGGTATAAGTCTGGGAATCTGAAACACAGATTGAAATTAGGTTATTCACCAGCATTAAGGATTTTACCTTTGGTTTTATTAGTTCATTTTTTTATTACTTTTACATTTGTTGAAAACATTTTAGTTTATATTCCAGGTAGGCTCTGGACCCACCACGACCCTGAACTGGATAAGTGGTTACAGATAATGAATGAACATTACAGTTTATATGCACAGTGAATATTGAGTATAGCATAACCTCTTTTGCGGGCCTCATGGATGTAGTAGCGCATGAACTCCAGGCCAAACATTTCCCTGTCATCCTCTTCGTCCACATCCTCTTTGATGTCTGGCAAAGTAACGTCATAGACCAGTGGATTGTCCCTGAAATTTACAAACCTGCCAGAACACATATCAAACCAAATTACATTTCCTAAATTACAGTTTCCAGAAATGTTGGGACATTTTGTAAAAAGAAATAAAAATGAGAAACTGTGACATTTCCTTGGACTTTTAACTAACAAAAATGACAAAGAAATGGTGTTTTGTAAATGTATGATCTAATTTTGAAATGTAATCCCTGCAGCATGCCCCAAAAGGAACAACATAAGAGGGAAATGTTCATAGAAAATTTGTCACACTGTTTTGAAGCATAGTTATAAGCAGGCTAAAGTAGGTAGTTGCTCATTATGCCAAATTACATTACATATATAAAGAGCTTTTCAAGGACCTGAATTATGAGTTATGTAGAGATGGCCTAATAAAAGACTAAAAAGCAAAAAGGCAGCTAGGGAAGCAAGCAAGTGAATTGGGCATAAAGTTATACTTGCTAGTACAGACCTTACCCGTGAAGGCTGAAACAAAAATATTTGTGGGCAGTAGTTCAGGGAGGATTCAGAATGTGTGTAAAGCCAAACAGAACATTTTTAAGCTGAATTGAACTTGTTCATATAGGTTCAGTGTCCTCATACGGGCACCTCGTGTGAACTTGTCTGGGGAGAAGAGGGTGGGGGCCAGACACCTCTGTTCCCAGTGTTGGAATAAAGTAGCCATTTCTAAGACATGCTGTCAGTATTAGAGATTGCTTCTTTAACAAACTATTATGTTGATGTTTGCAAGGGGGGTTAGTATTTGTGCAGGGCATTGTATGGCATATAACTGGAAAATATGCACAAGAATATTTGGCTCTTCGTACTGGGAGCATTACCAAGGTTGAGGGGCTTATTTTAAATGGAAGACTTAAACAAGTGATTATTTATAGATATTGTTACAAGACTTGCCATTCATTTTTAACCAGTGACTGGTCTCATCCTTTATAATACCTATGATTAATTCCTCAAAGGTAGAAAAATGAAGAAAATTGGACAAAATAAAATCTTACATACATTAATGTGTAAGTGGGAAAGGTCCATGTAAGTAATGGAACAAAACCTTAGAAATCATTAATACATCTACATTACCTGAGGTTTGTCATGTCCTCCATAAGTGGAGGAATGTCTTTCAGCTTGTTCTTGCTTAAAACCAGTGTGTCTAGATTGGGCATTCGACTAACGTTGTCCGGGAGATACTCCAGCTCATTCCTCTGGAGCCAAAGGGTGTGCAACTTCTCCATTCTAGATCAAGCGTTGAATGACAAATGTAAAATTCAGCATTCATTCATTCCTTGTCTGTAACTGCTTATCCAATTCAGGGTGGTTCTGGAGTCCATCCAGACTCACTGGGTACAAGGCATCATAAGGCACCACACACTCCTATGGTCACTTTTGAATAGACAACCTAACAACATGTTTTTTAACTGTAGAAGGAAACAGGTGCACCTGGAGGAAACCCATACAGACACTGCGAGAACATACCAAACTCCTCACAGAATCACCTGTTTTGCAGCATGGTAAAAAGTGGCATAAAGTGATTATTGCTGGCTGCGCTAGTCCCTTTCTAATTTCTTAACCAAGAGCTTTTGCTAATTTAGAACCACCTGTAAACTTCAAAGAGCTCCATTCTCTGCTGCTTTCTTTTTTCTTTCTCTTCAGTGGTTCATAAACTTCTATGGTTATTCTTTAGACCTATAACAGTTTCCTATCCAAGTACTATCCAGGTCCAGAGAGACCAGTCCACACCAGGTGTACTGAGAGTAGTGAATGTGAATCTTTCTGGCTATAGAAGTCTTTTTTTAATTTATGGACCAAGAGCAAATTTAGAGCCACTTGTAAATTTTAAGTGTGTAAATGAAAACACTTGGCATTCTAAGCCTTTTCTCTTCGTTCTTCATAAACGTTTATATTTCACTTTTCAGGTTAAAACCCTTAGTGAAAAGGTTTAAAGCAATTTCTAGTTTCAGGCAGCCTCTGATCCAAGTACTTAGCAGTCACAAACTTTCTTAGCTACAGGGATCAGGACAGAGCAGGTGTTCTGAGAGAGGCATGGCCGAATTTGGATGTGGTTGTAGAATTCTCTGTCTAATTTCAAAACCAGCGGTTACAAAATTTGAGCCGCTTGTATATTTTAAAGTGATGCATTCCTTCAATGGATTCCTTTTTTACCTCCCAATTTGAATCATAGAGATATGCAGCCTGCACAGTTTCACTCCAGTTTTCTCCCACAGTTCAAAAATAAAATCAAACACATTTTCGTAGGTGGATTGGCCATGCAAACGTGTTCACAGACGTGAATGTATGAATGTGTGGTGGTGTGATGGATTGGCATCCCATACAGTGTGTATTGTCTAGTGCACTGTATAAGCGGTTACATACAATAAATGTTAAATATCTTAAATATTTTATTATGAATTTGTTGTAAGACTATTTTAAGTCTATTGAACCAGATTTATAGTAAGTCTATTCCTAGACAATTTAAGTTTAATTATGTGACTTTATCTAATGCCAGATAATTTTATATGTTTTTTTTCTTGAAAGGCAAAATTATCCATATTATTTCTTGAAAAAATGATATGATCTGGGGTAACCCTGTTTTCAGAATGATGGACACTGAGCAAAATGTAAATAAATACAAAGTGCAATGATGCCCAAATCATTTTAACCATACATTTAACTGAAAATAGTACAAAGGCAGCATACTAAATGTCGCAATTGAGAAGGTTAATTGTTTTTTTTTGCCCATTTGATTAAATGCCAGCAAAAATAATGTTCCAAAAGAGTTTGGACAGGGGCATGTTTACCACTGTGTTGAATCAATTCTATATTTTACAACACTCTGTAGACTGAGGAGACCAACTGCTGTACTTTTGAAAGAAAAATGTTTCCCATTCTTGATAGTTATAGGATATACAGTGTTTAACAGCTCTGTACTGTTTTTCATTTCATAATGCACAAATTGATTTTCAGTGGGTGACAGGCACCCAGACTCTTTTACTAATGGTGCTTTTCCACTGCATGGGTCCGGCTCTACGCCGCTTTTTCACTGGCAGGGCTCCCCTGCAAAATGGAGCCAGTGACGTCACAAAACCCCCGCCTCTAAGAGGAATCACTGGCTTTGAAAACCACAATGGCGGCGGTAAAGTTAGGTGCTGTTAACTAAATATGTGAAAGCTGCTGTAACCTAATAGATTTAACAAGAGGCAAGTATGTGCTGGATTTGAGTGAGCTCTGTATTTTGTGGTGATTGACATGGCTTTGGCCAATCAGCCCTGGTTTACACGTCACCATTTAGTTCCTACTAAGCACGGTTGGAACACGGAGCGAGTTGGGGCTGAAAACCTTTAGGGACCAGGTACCAAATTTGGCCACTGGAAAAGCAAAGGAGCTGTGCCGAGTCGTGTAGGTTCCATGCAGTAGAAAAGCGCCATAAGGAGCCATGCTGTTGTAATTTATGCAAAATGTTGATTGGCCTTGTCTTTCTGAAATAAGCAAGGCATTCCCAGTAAATAACATTGATGCGGCATTCCACAATTTCCAAAAAAATAATGTCAAATTTTGTTTAGGCAGTTAGTCCATATTAAATGAGCTTGTGGCCAGAGAAGGCAGCAAAGTTTCTGGAACATGTTTATACAATGCATTTTTCTTTGCATCTGTGAGATTTAACATGCATTTTTGGATGCACTGACAATGCTTTCCAATGTGTCTCTAAGCCCAAGCAGTAATTTCCACTACAGAAACCTCTCTGTTTTTTAATCCACAAGTTCTTTACTATTTGAAGTTGAGAAAGGTTATTCTGTTGCACCATTTGTCTTTCACAGAATGCTGAACCTCTACCCATCTTTATTTCTGAAAGACTAGACTGAAAGAACCCAGTCATATCAAAAACATGATTCCAATCAAGTTGTTGGTAGCATTACACAATTTTATGACAATTTTGATGCCTGTCCAAACAGGTTGCTAGCATCAAATAAAAAATTGGCATATATTTTTGGAAAAATTGTCATTGTAATATTTTCAATTAAATATGTGGTTTAAATGATTTGCAAATCATAACACATTGTTTTCATTTACATTTTGCAGTTACCAATTTTTCTGGAAAAGGGGTTTGTATTAATCATAAATATTAAATACATTAACTAGATGTAAGATAACTTCAGTGTAAATCTCAAAGAGCAGGAGCTGAGTTGAGTGTATATTTAAGCTTGAATAATATATTAGCTTGAGACTGCACCTGTGGATGTCATCTGGTAGGCTTTCCAGCTTGTTCCCACCCATGTCCAACCACTCCAGAGCAGGAAGATTCACTACACACTCAGGAATTGTGGAAAACTGGTTCATGGAGAGGTCCAGGTGATACAGTTTCTTGAGATTGCTGAGCTAAGAAACCAGTAGATTTCTTTGTAAATGTGTTTATTCCTTACATATTCCTCTACATAATGATGTGTTTTAAATATAAATTCTGTTTCAGCTCAAAATATTTAGACTATTTGTCTACCAAAATAAGCAATGTCTGGCTTTAGGTGGTGTATTTATAACTATTTCACATAACTTTCTGTGAGGGAATGGCACAAACTTTTTACGCATCTGGTTTCCATCATCATTACTTTGAACAAATTAATGAAATAAATGTCCTAGCTGACCAAGCTAGTAGCTGGAGTTTGCAATGATTAAACTGGGAAGAAAGCAGTTTATTTCCCTTTTTAAGTTTCAAAAGACTGTACTATACTCAGTTTATAGAAAATACGGGAGAATAGATTTGCTTCATTCTACCTGCTCAGGCAGCTCATCCAGATCTGAGTTCATTGCGAGTTCAAGCTTTTCCAGACTCTCACAGCTGCACAGCTCTTCTGGAACCCAGCTCAGTCTGTTGTAACTCATCAGCAGCTCTCGTAATCGAGTTAATTTACCTGGTAAAAAGTTCATAAAAGGTACATATACCCTAAATGAAATTACACAACAACATAAATTATCAATAGTAGATGTGGATGATGTGGGGCAAACTTACCTATTTCTTTAGGGAGGCGAGTGACTGAGTTGCGGGACAAGTCCAGTACTATAAGGCTCTGAAAGCTGGAGATGAAGCCGGGTATGTTCTGAAGGGCAGTCCGGTGCAGGTGCCACTCCTGAATGTGAGTGAGCTGGACAAGAGCTGGAGGAAGAGTCTGTAACAGCACAAATGTGAAACGTTATGTGGGCAATGCAACATGTCCACAAATTAATGGACACCTTTAATTAGTTACTTTTGTATGTACAATTAGCTGATACATGTTTTCTACCATGCACAAAAAGTTATATAGACACCAGGATGCTCTAGAGCAGCATCACATCTAGTGTCATGTGCACTTCTGAGAAGAGGAGAGTGATACCTTCCACTCTTCATTTTCAATTCGTAAAATGACCCTGCCATCCTCCATCACCACTTTTTCCTTTAATTTGGCAAGAGTGATCCTGTTCTCCCAAGCCCCTGCCAACCTGTACCACAGACAGAGGGGCATACAATCATTAGGTTTACACAACCTTATTCAGTCATTCATTCATTATCTGTAACCGCTTAACCAGTTCAGTGTCCAGAGCCTACCCAGAATCATTGGGCACAAAACAGGAATGCACATTGGAGGGGACACCAGTCCTTCACAGTGCGACACACACACACACACACACACACACACACACATTCACATAACCATAATTTATGGTTATAATTTAATCAGTATGTATATTTCTCTGTAATATTTTTAGGTTTTTAGGCTCAGCATGCCATGTGTGATGTCTCCAGTTCTGGACAGGTGCTGTTTTGGGAAAGTTTTGTGCCCTCAGCTTTCACCAGACATGGGTTGAGGAACTTAAATCCCCCTCGTGAATGATCCTAAAAAACTATCCAGAATCACAGGGTACAGGTAAGGAACACACCCTGTATGAGGTGTTTGTCTATCACAGTGCACCAGATAGTCACACATATACATTTGGCTTTTGCATGGCCAATCGATCTCTGCTACTCGCAGACAGTGACCAGGAGATAAGGCTCAAACCCATAAACCCAAGACCCTTGAGCTGTTTGAAAGCAACACTGCTTTAGGTGCTACCATGCCACCCCACTGTATTTAATTAACGAATGTATTTGAAGCAGCCAGGTTCACTCATTTAAAGTCTACAAATATTTCTCTAAATCACTGTCATCATCATCATCATTTTCACTTATCCATTTCAGGGTCACAGTGACTGATAATATATATATATAATAATATAATAATATATATGTGTGTGTGTGTGTGTGTGTGTGTGTGTGTGTGTGTGTGTGTGTGTGTGTGTGATCAGATGATGTAGAATGTAGAAGGCTGGAAAAAAGAAAAGCAACTCCAAGACATTATAGAAGGAAAGTACATCTCTGTCTACATAATTTCTTAAATTATATATATTTATTTATTTAGTTTAAACAGTTGTGAGAGTCACGTACCGGCCCACTGCTGCTCTTTCCCTCTGCTCTTTCTCTCTCTTGAGATCATCTTTGCTCTTTTTTATCCTTGTTTCCCACAAAGATTTGATAGAGTTCACTGTCCCAAAACATACCATCATCCCAGTCATGTTGAACCTGGACACAAAACACAAACTTCGTTTTGCTGCTGGGATATGTGACACACTCTGGAATGTACTCCCCTACTGTTTAGTGATTTGTGGACACCGCTTATCGTTAATCAATTTGGCCACTTTATGGTACACTCATTGTGGATGTTTGATACAGCTTGAACACTGAATGATCACTGGGACAGGAACACCTACCTTGTATCTACACTCGTTGTCCTTTTTTCAGCTTCACTGACCATACAGGAGCACTTTGTAGATCTACAGTTATAGATTCTAATACACATGTTTATCTGCATATATTCTTATCCCCCTTTCACTCTGCTCTTCAATGGTCAGGACCTCAACAGAACATGGTGGTGTGTTAGTGTGTGTTGCTCTGGTATGAATGGATCAGACACAGCAGTACTGCACAAATGTTTAAACAGTGTCCACTCCCTGTCCACTCTGTTCGGAACAACTACCTCATTGGTCCACCTTGTAGATGTAAAGTCAGAGACAGTTGCTGCTGTTTGCACTGGTCGTATTCTAGTTGGATATTTGGCTGGATATTTTTGTTTGGTGGTCTATTCTAAGTCCAGCAGTGACACAGAGATCTTTAAAAACTCTAGCAGCACTACTGTGTCTGATGCTTTCATACTAGAACAACACACACCACCACGTCAGTGTCAATGCGATGAGAATGATCCACCACCCAAATCACACATGCTCTGTGGTGGTCCATCTGTTGCTGTTCATACTGTGTTAACTGTTGTGCTCTGTTCTGTAATGATTTGGAACCCCATAGGTCCACCATGGATCAGTTATTATTTGATAGGCAGATCACTTTAAGCAGTGCACTGACACTGAATACTGCTGGGATTTTTAAACACATCACAGTCACTCCTGGATTGAGCATAGTTCACTAACCAAAAATACACAGCCAACGACATCCCGTGGACTATGAAGGACTAGGGGACATCTTACACAATCTGTGAAGCACCACATGAGCTATTAATTCTGACTTTACATCTACAAAGAACAACAATTTTGATTGAGTGCCTAATAGAGTGGACAGTGAGTGGGCACAGATGGAGTGGGTGTATTTATTCAGCCTTAGCTTTTTAGCCCCACCCATTCATACAGAAGTTACATGGAGTGTATGTGTTTTAGAGGCACAGTGCCAAAAAAGTCTATTTAACTGTAAGGAATTAATAAAAGTCATGTAAGAGAACTACGGCACAGTCACACAAAAACTACGTGGAGATCAAAATAGGAATAAAATACATTATTAAAGCAGGACCAGTACAATGTAACATTGCAAAAAAATATGTATTAATTAAATAAGGCTTAAATATCAAACCTATATTACATTTAATGAAAACAATTATAAAACATTTCTATAAAAAATCTCTAGTACTACATATTTCTAGACAGCTATGAGACAGACTGCACTTACCACTCTCATCAGTCCACTTCAGTTTTCACCATGTCTCTTCACATTTTGTCCTGAAATTCTCTGTCTTTGATTGAACACAGATCACACCAACATTTCCCCAGCATTGAAATTCCTTCTACAGTCCTAATGTGTGCAGCAAGAATTGAAAGAAGTTTCCCTTTTGCTTTGAAAGTAATTATATATGTGGTGTTTGTCATTGGTTTTCTCACATGAAGGGTAACTCTGGCCAGGTCCAAATTTAGAGCCAGTGCTGGGACTGAGCTGGGAATAGCTAGGTCACATGGTAGAGCTGGCACAAAAGCAGCTGTCCCTTGAGCCACACAGCACAATGACCCTCAAGAATAGACCAGACATAACTAGATTAACAATAGACTTTCACAAATTATGATCAATGACAGGCTGCCTTTCATGCAAAATACTATGGTGTGATTCCCTGCTCAGGTAAGCACACCATACTGCAAGACTCCTAACATTGCATAAAACTATATTAAACATGTCTATGCTAACCAAAATATCTATGAGATATATTATAATTGATTATTAATTAAGGAGAACACAGCAATTAAGCAAATTCAGTTTCACATCACACATTCATGTTTTCTTTCATTTATTTATTCAAACATCCAGTCACTCTTACAGTATGTTGTCAGCTGCCCAACCCATCCATCCATCCATTATCTGTAACCGCTTATCCAATTTAGGGTCGCGGGGGGTCCAGAGCCTACCTGGAATAGCTGCCCAACCCTTTGTTAAGAAATGTATATAAGAAAGCACATAGGCATGTACACTCTGTAGACACACATTGGCTGTAGAGTGGGCCTATGGAAAACTCAGTGACTGTACACATTGTGCCAAGTTTGCCACAAGCCAATTTGTAAAATATCTACCTTGCTAGATCTGCCCCAGTCACCTATAAGTGTTAATACAGAACTAGGACCAACAGCAGCTACGAGCACAACTTTTGCTTCAGGTCGTTGCATTATTTGACATTTCGATTTTCATTTTGAAATGGAATATTTTAAGAACAGGAAACAAGTCCTTATCCCATTGGTTTTCAAACTGAGAAACAAATACCACTGGTGGTACATGAAGAAGCATAAGGTGGAATGACAAATGACCTAGGAAAATGTACCTATTATTTAATAATTAAGGAATCATTTCATAATGGTTGATTTTTGTTGTGTTGATTTCATATTCCCTGTTTCATCTCCAAGACTAATATAACGTTGTTATATTTTACACAGTTCTACAAACTAATACAAATAACCTTACAAACATTCACCTATTTATTAAGATAAATTTAAGTTCTTTTTCCCCTCGCCCTCGGTTGAGGTGCAAAGGAGATTGGTCATTTGCTGGAATCCACCCCAAGATGTTTGAACAATTTCCCACTTTTCATAAAGCCATCCCCTAAAATAGTGACTTTTTACTGAGCCCCTAAGGTGACATGGTGTTTTTTTTTAGCTGGTTGTAGCCACTATATAGTATTTTGAGGCCACAAAATTATATATTGAGGCTACAAAAATAGTACTTTGAGGCCACAAAATAATATATTGAGGCCAGGAATTAATATATTAAAGTTTGGACCAAGGGACCTGCATCTGCAACCCACACAAGTGTGATTGGCATAGCAGCTGAAAAATACTAACCTTTGAGAGTAAGTCTAACACCGGATTGCAGTTGGTTAATGTTAATGCACACTGCCTTCAGGTTCATGGACAACATGGAAAAGCAGAGCGAATTAGAGAACTTTCTCTGGGAGAGATATATGGAGGAGAATCAAATAGCAAAAATGGAGGAAGACAAGGTAGGTTTGTATAAGTTTTGTCAGGGTGTGCAGTCATTTCATGGCCTCAAAATATTATTAACTAACAAGGCCAAAATAAACAGGCATTGTTGGATGTTTTGGGAGCAAGAGTCATTAACTGGGAAAAGATCACAGGGGTTACAACTCATGGATTCTTTTGTAACCTGTAGTAGTGTTAGTGACATTACTACACAGAATTAGAGATTTAAGTCCGCTCTGATTGGTCAGAGCAACAGTTTTACCTGTGATGCCCTAGCAATGCATGTGACACTTACGTCTTCCTACAATGAAACCATTACAAAAATGTTTCCATTTTACAATAGCAATGCTGGTGCCAGGAAATTCACTCCCATAGCAGCTATTAATAATAAAGCTTTCCATCAGAAAATAGCTTGAAGAAATGTTTTCCTTTATTAATGAATGGTGGGTAGCTAGAAAGGCTCAGGAGAGACTAGTACCCTACAATCCTAAAGTGACCAAGTGTGCTATTCATGTGCTAAAGAGGTATATATTGCTAGAGAATGTAAATATACTTTGTGACAGGAATCTCCAAAATGTCTCCAAAATTGCAGGCAGCAGTGGAAAAATTGGGCACAGAGAACAGTGAATTACAGACTGCTCTAGAAAGGGGAGACTGTAACTATTATCATAGTTCTGCATAGGGAACACAGGCCTCTGTGATACATGTAGGACTTCTGTCATGAGACAGACATTTTAAGCCAATTGTAAATGTTGTTGGTCAGTGCAGTTACTGGCTAGCAGATCCTGGTCCTTCATTAACTAATATATACAAAATGGTGTGATGAAAAATCAGATAACTAAAGCCTGTTGAAGGTAATAAACACAAAAATAAAAATGGGACTTGGGAAATCTCTAATTACCTATTTATTAGTGGTTTTGTATTTACCATCTTTGCTGATGCAAGAAGGAATAGTTGGCCCATTTGGAATTGTTGAAACTGGTATCTGTGCAGCCATTTGACACAAAACCTCCCATTTGACATGCAGCAGTTACAGCAGTGTGATAAGGTACTTAATCATAAAATGTCTAGGGTGTGTGATCATAGATTAAGGAAAGAGTCAAAGTTAAATCACTGCTGCCTCTCATAGCATTGCTAAAGCAGTATATTCTCCTTGAGAAATGCCCAGTGGAGTGGTGCTCCTGTGATCCAGCCATCCGAGGTCCTGCCTGTCATCCCGCCCTCTGTTCAATCACAAATAGTCCAAAGCCACCTCATTGCCAGGTCAGGTCTACAAACATAGTGTCTTGCAGCCAGGAAATGACCAAGTAAACAGAGTTAATGTTATATTTTAATGGACCCAAAATGCCCATTTCCCTTCTAAAAATCTCCATGACCAAAGACAAAGTAAAATGAGAGATAATATCGGCCTTGTGTTTGAAAAGTAGAGGCAGTTTAGATGCAGCAAAACTACAGAACAGAGCCAGAGCTGACTAATTTTCTCCTGAACAGGTAACAGCAAATCATTTCTAAAAAGAATATAGAAGTACAGGCACCTATGTATAGATTAAAAGGAGTGAACACCATAGGTTGTGTGTTTTATATAAAGAAAGTGAGGCATTGCAACATTTGAAAGGTGTTAGAACTGTGTTTTGTGTGTTTTATACAAAGATTAACAACATGATTGAAAAGTGTAAATACCACTGTTTGTTTATTTTAAAGAAATTGAGGCAGATTCATGTGTGTTTCTCTGTAGTGTGTGTGTGTTTTAAACAAATTAAGAAGTAAGAATTGTGTTTCAAAATTTTAAGTGTAACAGAGAAATCAAGCATGGTAGTACATAAGCATTTCACTAGTAGGTAGATGTTTTAGTGACATGATGTACCCTTGGTCATGTGTTTTAAATGGATAAATTGGGAAATAAGAAGTGTTACACAACAAGTTTACTTTAGAAAGCCTAGCGCTGGAAATGAGCATTCAATAAGAAGCTGGAGAATAATGCAAATAAGGTTCTTAAACAGACCCATTTAAGGTGGAACTAAATGCTTGAATATGAAAATTAAGAATAAGAAGCAAGGGTGTGCCTCTTAAAATGGCATTTATGGTTGATGGGAAAAATAACACCAGCCTTGTCTAGTCTAAAACTTTAAGGTGGTTTGAAATTACATTCTTGAAATTACATTCATGTCGGGGCAACAGCAGTGGCTCTTTCCATTTTTGCGTTTTACTTAAATAGGTAAATGTTTAGTGACATCACATAATAAAGATAAAGTGGAATAAATGTCACTTCAAAAAGTTTAAAAACCTATAGTGCTAGCTTCAGCCCTTAAGGTGTAATAGAGAATTCAAGAACCTGGCAAATAACGCCAACAAGACTCGTAAACAAACACATGTAAGGTGAAACAAAATGTTTGACTATAAAAATGTGCCTGTTAAAACGACATTTGACACGAGCCTTATCTAGTCAAAATATTTATTGTGGACTTGGACAGTAAAGACTTATAAATGCAGGGAAACAGTCGGCTGCTCGTTCACGTTCTCCTGCATAGGCAGATGTTTTATTGAAATGGTGAACACTTTTGGGTTTTTTGAATTTTTTCGACTTGAATTTATGGGTCCGTATTTTTTTTTTATCTAATTTTTTTACTCTGAATATATTTTATGTGAATTTTTTAAATCTGAATATTTATTTCACCACCTCAAAATTTCAAGCTTATCCAATGCTATACAAAAATAATTCAGATACAATACATTCAGACAAATATAATTAAAATATTCAAAATTCAGACAAATATAATTCAAATATTGAAAATTCAGATTCAAATATTTATGTCACTGATTTAGCTCAATATTGGACAGTCCTTGGTTGGGAGACTACCTAGGAACCGTAGGTAATCTGAGCTTTACCTTACCCTGTGATATTGAGGGGAGAAACAATAGAAGTCCTTGAAGCAAGGAAGAAGAAATGTTCATAAAGCCTGAGAAAAGCCTGAGTCTTTTCAGTATTTTAAAGCTTAATACAGCCTCAAAATGAGAGAAAGTTCTTGATTTAGAATTTGGAAAATGACTATGTCCACAGCCAGCACGGGGCACATTCAGCCATACCTCTCTAATATTGCCAGATCTGTTTTGGGTCCTGAAGCTAAACAGGGCTGGTCCTGGACTGCTCATGGTTGGGAGACTACCTAGAGACTCTAGGTCCTCTGATCTTTTTCTTTAGGTTGTGACTTTGAAGGGAGTAACCACAGAAGGCTCTGAAGCAAGGAAGAAGAAAATTGTTTAAAAGCCTGAGATGACCCAGAGAGATGCTTCTCTCTGATGACTTAATCTCATCTAGTTTTCGAAGCTAAGCTTGGCTGGTCCTGGTCAACACTTGGCTAGAAGACTAACTAGGGATTCTCTGATGTTGGAAGGAAATTTTATTAAAAAACAAACCTTTCAGTGCTTTAAGGCTTACTGGAGCCTCAAAATGAGAAAATGTTTATTATTTAGAACTTAGAAAACGACTAAGATAAGTCCACAGCCAGCATGTGGCACATTTAGCCATACCTTTTTCAGAAGGCCAGATCTGGTTTGGGTTCTGAAGCAAGCAGGACTGATATTTACCTCTAGGCTCCTTGCATCAAGGGATTAACCATAGAAGTCCTTGAAGCAAGGAAGGAGGATCTTTATTAAACCAAAGAAAAGTCTTTTCAGTATGGCAAAGTTTTTTGGAGCCTCAAGATGACAAATAGTTCTTGATTTTGAAATTTGAAAGAGACTTAGGCAGCAAGAGACACTTTCAGCCCTACCTCTCTCACAAGGCCCCTTCTCGTCTGGCTTCTGATGATAAGCAGGACTGTTCCTATTCAACATTTGGAAGGGAAATTGGTCCTCTATGCTTTTACCTTAGGCTCTGAATTTGAAAGGAGTAACTATAGAAGTGCATGAAGCAAAGAAGAAGGAAATCTTTTAACAGCCTGAGAAAACCCAGTTAGAGCAAATCAAGTGGCACCACCAGCCCTCCCTCTCTCACAAGGCCCCAACTGGTCTGGGTTCTGAAGCTAAGTAGGGCTGGTTGTAGATAGCTCTTGGTTGGGAGACTACGTACCCTTGGTTCTCTAATGTGTTTTTTTTTTTTTTGAAAGGAGTAACCACAGATGTCCTTGAAACAAGGAAGAAGAAAACTTTATAAAGCCAGAGATAACCAAGTCTTTTCAGTATGCTAAAGGTTACTAGAGCCTCAAAATGAGAAAATGTTCTTGATTTAGAAAATTTAAAAAGACAAAGGTAACTCCACAGCTAGCAGGTGGCACATTCAGCCATACCTCTCTGAGAAGGCCAAATCTGGTTTGGGTTCTGTAAGCCAAGCAACACTGGTCCTGGTCAACCCTTGAATACCAGGCTACTTAGGGACCCTAGGTCTTTAGGCTGTGATTTTGAATGGCGTAACTATAAGCCTATGAACAAAGAAGAAGGAAGACATTCTTTTAAAATGCCTGACAAAACCAAGTCTGTTCAGTTCTTTAAAGTTTATTAGAGCAGCAAAATGAAAATAAGTTATATTTAGAAATCAGAACTAAGAGAGTTTCAGAGTTATTAGATGACTCATTTAGCCCTACCTTTTTCAGAAGGCCTATTCAGGTCTGGTTTTCTGATCTTTTACCTTATGTTTCCTACCTCTGGTAGGGATAGACCATAGACCAGCAAAGAAAAAGTAATCTATATAATCAATTAATTTTAGTAGTTAAAGTTAATTATATCCTCAGAATATTTGAAAGAGTTATAGAGATTTCCCCAGACAGCACTACATTCAGCACTACCTGTCTCAGAAAGCCTAGTATGGTCTGGGCTCTGAAGCTAAGCAAATTTCCAAATGATTTGAGAGGTCTATTAGAAATAAAAATATCAAAAATGTAGTTGTAAGAGTGGTAGTTCTAAGGAAACAAAATTATTCTTTTCATAGTCTATACCACATCTGCAATTTTTATGCTCCACTTGCACATGGATTGGCAGCTCTTGAGCAGATAGTTCTGGCTTGTCACACAAGGACAACATAAACACAAAATTAATGCCAACAAAAGTCTCCAAAAGGGGTGGCATGGTGGTGCTGCAGGTAGTGTCGCTGTCACACAGCTCCAGGGGCCTGGAGGTTGTGGGTTCGATTTCGGGTGATTGTGAGGAGTTGGTGTGTTCTCCCCGTGTCTGCATGGGTTTCCTCCAGGTGCTCTGGTTTCCTCCCACAGTCCAAAAACACACGTTGGTGTGTGTGTCTGTGTTGCCCTGTGAAGGACTGGCGCCCCCTCCAGATAGGCTCTGGACCCACCACGACCCTGAACTGTATAAGTGGTTACAGATAATGAATGAAAGTCTCCAAAAGTCACTTTTTGGACCATTTTGGCTGACATCCAAGTTTCCACAGCCAGACAGGCATGGTACAGGTATGTTTTGTTATATTTGTTACATGCAGTTCACCATATTGACAATGAGCCAGCTGTGTGCCCAGCAGTTCAGGCACAGCTTTGCCCAAAGTTACACAAATCTGCATGCTATCTGTGTTGTGTCTGCTTTTAAAATGATTTTGGTAAAAAAAAAAAAAAAAAACTAAATTCATAGATTAATTTCTAAATTGCAATTTCTACTAGCAGTATATGTGAATTTACTGAAATTAATAGCACAAACTGCACACTTCCACAAATTTGTCTATTCTTGGTACACAGCAAAGAGTATACATAAAGCAAAAAGTTGATCATTTTTGAAAATGTATTCTGTGAAAGTGTCTGCAGTTTGGCACCAAACTCCTCGGCTTGAGCATATGACATCAGAGTCTCTGAGTTGTCCAATGGCCACATAAGAAATAAGTTTGTATCGTTCATATGAGAGATTTTTTGCTGCTTCTTTGATAGAGTCAGACAGCTCTCTGGCAATTACAGAACAATTGCTTGTGTACTCCACTGAGGTGAGCCTTGCCTCCACTATGTTGTTCATTACTGACCGCAACACATCACTGGGAAATCTCTTGTGTGGAGCGGTTTGATATTGATGCCTTGCACTCTCTCCTGGATGAATGGTGAGGGTGGATGTCCAGGGAATGTATTCTATCTTTACTGCCTGGTTTTGAGGTCTTTGTGAAGACCCTGCAGTTTTCTTTGTCTTGTTCCTTTGTTGCTTGGAGTCCTTTTCAGCATTTATGGCTCTTTTGAGTATCTGAGCCATTGCTCCTTTCCCACTCTCGAGGCCAGATCTCTTGTTTGAGCACGAGTTGCAGGGCTGTGTAGCCAAAAATGCATATATTAAAATAAAAAATATTATAAAAAGAGGTGGGTAGAACCACATTTACATTTACAGTTTAGTATAATTTGGATTTTGTTAAATTGATAAGCATGACTCAAACTTGAGAAACAACAATAGATTAAAAATCATGTCTTCAGAAATATGCAAGTATATGCAACTGAGTAAATGCCTCATTTAAAAATCACAAAACCATCTAAAGTCGCTAATATGTAAACAGAGATTGTTGATCATTTAATTTACTCAGTTCCAAGGCTACGATAGGCTTCTCATTCCAATTATTTGCACCAAAAATGCAAGCAAAAATTCCCAAATAGTAGATTTTTATTTTTGCACTAAAAAGAACGCAGTATTTATTTATTTAACCTACCTGAGTAAACAAGGCTGTCTTATTTTTTTTTTATTATTATTTTATTTAAAATGTGTTCAGCTGCAAACCATCAAAAGCCAAAATTGTATAAATACAAGCAAACATTTAAATATTTTTACTCCCTTATAATTGAGCATTTTAATGACTGTATAAGGCCAGAATGTTGTTTTTACTTGAATATGTACACAAAACATAGGGAAATCTCTTCTCTATTATTCGTGTTTAATTTTATTCTGCTGTGTTGTTTCTAGTCCTGCGTTGCTTTATATTCATTTACACCTCTGACACAGGGGCTTTAGTATTTTTAGAACAAAAGACAAACAAACTTTGGTTCCTGTGCCGATATAGTACTTTTTGTCTTTTATTGTTTTATAAGGGAACACAGTACTGGAGTTTTTCCTTATGTTGTTTTGCTGGGTTACTTCTATATCTTCATTATTTAAAATAATTCAGTCCTCTTTATACAGACTGACAAAACCCATAATATTCATAATACTCCAGCCACCAGCAACACTAAAATGTCTTACTGAATGTTTAATTTATGTAATGGTAAAAAAAATCTTCATACCAGCATGTCTCCTCTCAGCAGAATCTTGCTCAAAATCTTCCTTATTCAAAATCCTGTGCTGAAAAGAAGGTCCTAGAATCTGCCGAACGACAAGGGCAAGGTGGCAAGTTTTGGTCACATCAACCCTGTGTAAGCCCCACCTCCAATACTGGATTTTCACTTTTAAAGGGGAATTCCACCATTTCTGACAATGGAAAAAAATTATTTTTACTTTGTGCATTGTAAGAGAATTTCTAAAAAAAAATTGTAGCTATAATTCATCTCACAATACCATGTATTGTGTGAGGGAGGTTTTTGAGGCATTAGAATGCCTTAAATATCTGGTTCCAATAATCACCACTGTGTGCAATACTGAATAAACCATTTTAGACCCAACAATTCAGTGGTTTGGTTTACAGTATAATGATGAAAATCATTGGATGTCCCTTTAACAGGAGGTGCATTCAAACATTTTCAAATTCAAAAATGACATAATTCAATTGCCATTTCGTAATTGCATCTTTTATTGCAGTTTTTTGTCCCTCCAAATCCACATAAAAACCCTCAAGGATAAATACTACTCACATGTATATCCCTGTATTCATCTCCTTGAAATCAACAGTAAAATATATACAGAGCAAAATACCCATATGACAAACCCATTCTAAAACTACATAGAGATCTCAAAACTTTAGATTTCTTAAAACCAGTACTGGACACATAGAAATGCAGTAGAATGTTGCTGAATGCAGCATATTTGATACAAGGACATGTACATGACATTTTCTCCACTGCCATTCCATAATCACAGCTAGTATGAATACACTCAAAAGGTTTTTGTGCAATAATGCTGTTAAAGTGTAATCACATAATATCAAGGTCATATATTACAAGGTCAATGTGATGAAAAAGTTCAAGAGCTGAACACCAGCCACCATTGCTACTTTGAGCCCATTAACTTCATTAACAATGGCATGCTCCTATATATGACCTAACCTATCATAACTTATTAAGGCTGTAAGAGGAAGAGGTTGGTACTCAACCTGTAACATCATAAACACTGTCGTAGGCAAACATTTGAACAGTCCTGGAAAAATTAAATCAAGAAAACATTTAATAAGTGAAAATAAGTTCAAACACATCTATATTCTTTTCATGGATTTTGAGAAATATCTAGTGGAAATGTGGAAATTACAAGTTACATGAAGCAAACATGAATTAACCTGATGATTCCAAGTGAGTGTTTGCTATAGATCATTTCTCCAGGGCACTCAAACCTTTGCATATGACTTTGGATAAACCTCATTTCACCCCGTAGACCTACCATTTAGCCCTACCTTTTGCCTTGGTGTAGGGATTCTCAATTCTTGTTGTGAAAGAGAATTAGAGCCAAGGGGGAGGGCTATCTATCACTTGAAACAGATTTTTCAGGGGCAAACCTTAAATGAAGGGCAAAGTGTGCCTTGTGAATCAGCAGCAAGATGGCGGTGCAAGAGACCAAATACAGCCACAAATGTCAGTACTTTTTTCTTTAATATTAAAAAAAATCCCTTTACAAACCAAGCAAATGAACCATTGCCAATATGTTGTAGATGTCTCAGAATTTCCAGTTCCACATTAAAAGGCAAAGCAATTACATTCCAGGACCTGTGACTAATGCAAAAGTTAAGGTGAAAACGGAGGTTTCTAATTCAGCTGCATAACACAGAGAGTTAGGAGTGGATGAAAATATAGGATTTTGGAACGCTTTTGAAGGCAAATTTAACTACGTTCAAGTCTAGAAGGTCTGATATCACTGCAGACTTGCAGCAGAGCGCTGCTGAAGTGCTGCTTTTTTTGTTCTGTGAGGGAATAAAAACTACACCTTGTAGCTTGGTTCCAAGGGGCACAAACACTCAAAAACTAGGAGTGGGGGTAAAATTAAGAAATGGGATTCACGCTTTGTATGCTGTTCACATAAACACAACAAAACCATGATGGAGGTAAGCAAACAATGGAAAATGATGGTAGGCTTGTGCTGGATGCCTCAAACACCATGTGTTCATTACTCTAAACCAGGTGTGGTTGAGGGCATATATAGAGAAATGCAATGACCCATGTAAGACTGCTAACAGGGTATGAGCTTCACGCAGCTAAAAAAGTTTTAGTGTCCTTGGCTTGTGCAACCATCCATGTGATGAGAACATAACAAGAGGTGTTCAAAAACTAAAAGAAGACAGTAACTTATTCAGAGAAAGAACAACAAAAACACAATTCAGTCTCCAGTCAAAGATTCACATAGTTGGATGTGCTTTCCCTATTTGTCGTCGCTTTTTTTTTTTTACTTCAGATCCAGGATCATGGAGGCAGGGTTCTCTAAATAGAATTTCCACAAGTTGGAAAACCGACACATGGTGGCACCGTCAATTATTCTATGATCCGCGGACCAGCTTACATTCATGATATGTGCTTTCATAACCTCGTCCTGTGCGTTGAATCGGGGTAAGACCTGGCATGAATAAATCAAACCACATTTACTGCATATGGAAAACTCAGAACAACACACAAAATCATGTTACTGACACAGTCAAGTACTAGGTTAGGATCTTTGGCCAAGGATTCTTACTGGTACAATGTAGTCCTCCCTGAGCAAGAAATCAAACTCCCAGACGTTTGTATATAAGCCAGTGGTGTTTGTCACATCACTATTCTAATCATCTCACTTTCCTTTACGTAAAACCAGCTTTAAAACTGTAACAATCTCCTACAAATATTTACTCTCATAAGAGTTTCACAAACCTGAAGCTTTCCAAGAGCACCAATTGCCACCTCAGGTGGCAGGATCACAGGCTTTGCATAGGTGCCTCCAATCTGAAAGATTTTAAAAGATTGTTTGACAATTGAACCATCCTGACTAGACAGCATAAATTTAGAACTGGGATAATGAACTACAATACATGCTTCTGTATAAGGATTTATGAAGTTACGTGTTTATATTCTGATTTGAAAGAAAAGCTTCTTTGCAGTTTATAGTTGGTATGTGTTGATCTATCAAATTTAAAATGTGTAATATTATGTGCAGAAGCATGTCTGAAGTTTTTCTTTTCATTTTAAAAATCAGTCAAACCTTTCACTTCACAATTATGCGCACTATTTCATGATTCAGAATTACTGTTTGAAAACAGACAGTAATATCACAGAAAGACAAACTTCCTTCTGAAGCTTTTTGTAAATATGAACCCACTATACCAGCAACTGTGGATTTTTCTTTTTTTATATGATACAATAGCTTTTGTATCAAATAAATATATATGATTTCTAATATTACACAGTGCTACCATTCTCACAGCTTACTGATTGTTCTCCACACTTCTGCTGAGACAGAGAATAACTTTTAAAAAGAGCGTCTGTTCATGGATGCAGATTATGTCCCTCCATTACAGACCACAACCGGAGCTGCTGGAGGTGTGTTCATGGTAAGCACTCGTCAAAGTGAGAGGTACTCAATGTATTGTCAGATACAGAATAGTAAGAGAACAGCAAAATATATGTCAGAAATGTCTCTACACTCTGTCCAGTTATGTTTGCATGCATGTGCAGACAGAGAAATCAAAAAGAATCAGGGTATGTGTATACATGAGAAATCAGTTTACTAAGCTTAAATCCAACTCTCTTAAACATATTTCTTAATCAGGTTTCTAGAATGTAATCTGATCTCAGAAATCACAGTATGCCATTTACATGACCACTTGAATAATCAGATAAATGTGGAAATCCAATTAAGATGGGATTATTGAGTACTTGTAAATGCACACATTGTTATTTTGCAATCAGTTTAACTGTGGCACACTCACTGAGCCAATGTTGGAGAGAGTGAATGTTCCCCCAGTAAGTTCTGCTGTGCCGAGCTGCCCAGATGCTCCTAAAGACTGCAGCCGATTGAGCTCCAGAGCTATGTCAAAAACACTCAGCATCTGGACGTTCTTCACATTGGGCACCAGCAGGCCCTGAGGGGTGTCCATAGCCAGTCCAATATTATGAGCTGCCTGAGTAAAGAATCCAGCCAACAGGTTCAATGATTACCAACAATATTTCCTTTCATTCATGATCAATGAGAAGAATATTTAAATATAAATATACCTTGTAGGTAATATTCTGGCATCCTTCATCCACAGAAGAATTCAGGATTGGAAAGTGGAGGAGGCCAAGGGAAGCAGCCTATTTGGTTTAAAAAAAAAAGTTCCATTTGATAAGATTTATGGGATTTAAAGGCTTTTACAGATTTCTGGATATTTCTTTTGCCTCAAAAGTATGCACAATTAATTGACACTTTGTATGAATTTGACATGATAATGAGAATGCCACTAGATGTAAGATGAGTTAACTGATAGACATATGAGGCCCTTTTTTTGAAAAACCTTTATTTGTCTAGGCTAGGAGTACAAAGCAAAATGTTGTACCTTGATGAAGAATGGCATATAACTGAGCTTCACTCCTCTAGACTCTGCTACTCCCTTAAGCTCTGCTCGAAGATGCACCAGCTGGGTTACATCCACTTCATCCTTGTAGCCGAAGTGTGGGATCTTGAGAGCTGCTGTCATAGTCTTCACCATGGCTTTCTGAAAACCTGGTTTCAAATTAAAGAGAGATGTATTAAACCTATTCAAACCATTAAATGTTTATTTACACTGGTCTGCCATAGGAGAGGTGGATCATTGGTGCAACAGGCTGTGTCACTGTCAAGCAGCTTTAGGGCCTTGGGGTTGTGGGTTCAAACAATCCCCGGTTCGCTGTCAGTAAGGAATTTGATCTGTTCTCCCTGTGTCTGTGGGGGTTTCCTTCGGGTGCTGTTTTTTTCCCCACCATTTAAAAATACATGTTAGGTGGGTAAACTGTTCAAAAGTGTCCATATGTGTGAGTGTTTGAGTGACAGTGTGATCCTGTGCCCTGTTATGGTACCCTGTCTATGTATGTCACTGAACATGTGGACCATAAGCTCAAGGGTAGCTGCTCCAGACCATCCTATTTCATTTCATGGTTTCCTACAGACAATATACAAACTGCTGTTGAGTAATTTATTGCTGGCCAATAAAAAAAAAATAATCATAACACACATTGCTTCTCTTATATTAATACACAGCATCTCACCTTTTAGAGGTTCAGTGTGGTCTTTTCCTGTGAAGACAGGTTTTGGGGCTATTGGTGTTGGAAGACTTGTAGGGGTTTTCTTCACTTGGGGCTTAGCTGAAGGGGCTGCAGGAGGTGGAGGCTGGATCTCCTGGAAAGGGCTCGGCGGGAGGATGGCCCCTGTCTGTCTAGCTAGGAAGTTTAGGATGTCTTCTTTTAGAATACGACCATCCTTCCCTGTTCCAATAACTTCACTTAGTTTGATCTGTGAAAATATGAGTGACTGGGATTAATGCTAAAACAGTTTTTCAATCACTTGCACTACATATAACAAAAAACTGAAATTTTATTAAAAAATAAAACATGGTTAAAATACTTCCCATATCTGCTTTTTAGGATAGATAAACTAATTGTCCAAACTTTGTAGCCTCCCTTTACAAAGAGTGAATTCAGCACCCATTAAGGTGCATGTTGTGCACTGTAGCATGTGTTTTATTGTACAGTTAATACAACCCTGGGTGTTGTTGCTTACATTTACTTCAGACTGTGTGATAATAAATAATGATGTGATTCCAAACAGGTGATGTCAACACATGACAGTAATCATGATTTGATTCAAAAGCGCTAGCAAGTTTGTCAACAAATATGTGAGGACAGTTATGGAAAGGTTTAAAAACTATTTTACTCAAGGAAAGATTGACAGGGATTTGAAATTTTCTCTCTGTAGAATGCATAATATCATTAAATGATTCAAGGAATCAGGAGGAATTTCCCTGTGCACTAAACCTCCGTGATCTCCCACAGCCAGCACTGCATCAAGAAGCGTCATTCATCTATAGATGATATTAACCCATGGGCAAGGGATTACTTTGACAAACATTTGTAAAGCATTACAATACATAATTGCCATTAAAAATGTATGTGCAAAAAAAGCTTTACCTCCAGAAGCGGCATTGCTTTCTCTAGGTTTGGAGGTTTGTAGAGTGTGTTAGAGCAATGATAGAAACATGAACCATTTCCAAAGAAATGCTGGAAACTTTAGGTGTGGATTAATTTAATTTGCTGGCCACACTGTATGTACATTTGAGGATATGTGGCTACAAATACCGCAAGTACTTATTTATTTATATTTTTTAATTTTGCATTATTACTAATTCAGCTTTCCTAAAAGCCCCTCTTTCAGTTTCCCCTAGATTCTCATTTTATACTGCTCTCTTCCTTGCCCACCCTCCTACCAGTGACTATGGAAACAACCAAACACTGGTGAACTATGTGATGTTGTCAGGATTTAACACACATTCTTACTTTTGTTCTTAACTAGGAAGAGACACAACCTTCCTCAGCACACACACACAATACAAACCTTAGCTAACAGTAATCAGTCATGACCTCCTTTTATGGTTTGCTATTGCCCTGTTCACCAACTTCTGGACCTAAAAATACTCAGCCTCTAATTACAACATCAGTGAGCATGTATCCCCTGCTGACAATCTCTTTACTCTTATTTTATCTTTGGCAGACACTCTGAATGGGATTAAAAAGTAATAGTTCAATATAAATATGAAGATATATTAAAATTATATTTGAACTAAGGTACAAATATTTATTGTATCTCATAAATTATATTTAATAAAGAAGGTTTTCTGTCATTTTTTGTAAAATTATTTGTATAAGCGGTTGAGTAAACAAGCATTTACAATTCTTACAATCTATTATATATCATCTATCATATATTCCAATTATATAAATGTGCTAATTTTAAGGATGCACGATGATATCAGAGCCATCAGTACCAATCAATAACCAATTGTTAATGGTTTATACTTTTTTTAAACAAAGATATTAATTCTGCAAAGCACTGAATAACGCCTTTGTGGTGCAATTCAGTTTATAATGCGCTCAGTTTGGATCCAAATATTCACCTGTGCACACTTTGTGCAATCTCCATAGACAAGCATGAAACAAACTGGTACACTCTGGAGAAGCACAAGAACTTGAAAATAACCCTAGCTGGTAACACTTGTAAGACTTAATACAGTGGATTTACTCAATTATTAAAACACACTGTAGAAAAACCCAAAAAATAGTTTAAATAACACCTTTATTCTACATATTTGACATATGGATGCAGCAGTATTTTCAGACATTAAATACCAAAGCCAAGGTCAAGCTGAATAAAAAACGTTTAATGTATGTTCCTGAGACTAAGTTCCACATTACTTTTTTTCTGCCTGATATACACACCAAAAATAAAAAAAAAAGAAACTCTGGCATCACTTTTTTAATTTTAGCAATCAAAAGCAAATTAATTTCCGAGATACAAGCAAACAGGCTGTCATACAGCCACAGGAGAGATAAATTCTTCAGCTGTTCTTTATGTAATTAATCATAATTTATATGTTTATAATTAAAAAACAATTCATCTGGGTATGAGGAAAAAAATATATATATTTTTTTTTACTCCACCCCTTGCTGGTCTAAGCTGGAAGAGCATGTTAGCCTTTTATTTATTTATTAATTTTTAAACCCTCAGGCACACCTTGCTAGAAGGGAAAAATATTGTGGAAGAAAAAAAAATATGATGCTTTTACTGGCCAATAATGTACTAGTAATGCCTGAAATATTTTATCAACCGGTTTAGTGTGTATAACATGGAGAATTAAAATAATGTGGAACTTTCTTAGGAACACAATGTCTCAGGAATATAAATTAAAATTTTGAATTCAGCTTGACCTTCAGGGCTTCTGTACCTAAAGCTCCAGTATATGAGATGAAAACCGCAGAAAAGCAACGTGAACATACACTGAAATATTATGGAGTCAAAAAAGGGTCAAAAAGACTTTTTGAGCTTTTAAAACAATATTCCCAGATGTAACTGCGTTTGAACAACTACATACACATACAATTCAAATCCACAAATGTATTGGAATGCTCAAATTTAAACTTACAAATATGAAAAATATATGTAATCTCTTTTTGCAGTTGAGATTTTTGGCCCTCTTTTGACAGCTAATTACTGGACCAAAAGGAAAGCTTTTCCTGGACTAATGAGATAGTGAGGTTGGTTTAACCAATCAGAACACTGATTTGTTGCTGTCAATCATAGCGCTTTTCCACCAAAAGAACTCTTGTTCTTGAATCGGTTCTGTTCCTGATTCTTGGAACCTTGGTTCTTTCCAGTGAATCGGCCCGCATTTCTACACGTTTAGAGGGGAACCAGGAATACGTCCAAGGTTTTTTGACTCCATAAATTATGTCCTGGTTATTATTACATATTATGCTGTACTGAAAAATTTCCCGTTAGCTGCTTCTGCCTAACTATTAATGCCCTTGATTTCAGATGAAGTGTTGATGAGAATTAATGAATTATCACTAACATTGTTTTCCATGGCTAGGCGTCGCACTGCTGGAGTGGCCTGTGTCTTATGGCCTTTAATTTCCTGGTGGGTGTGTTCCTCCTGAGACACAGCTGGTGTTTCCATCACATCTTCCTCAGGAGCTACAACAATACAATATAGAAAAACTATTAATCAAAACTATTAATACACTTAAATAAAATATTTTTAACTATTTTATTTTGTATTTTTCATGAATTCCTTATATAAAATGTGTAACATTTATAATTTCAGCACCAAAGCTGAATAACGCTAAAAACCACAGAAACGAAACTGCAAATAATTGGAATTGGAAAATATATTAGCCTATAATATAAATAACCACAGTGGATAGAGAGGCTAAGGATTTAGCCACTCCTTACAAACACTCTAACTCTGGCCTCCACTTACAGTTGCAGAGTGTAATTAATTTTACAACACTGTCCAAGAAATTGTCCTCCTCCAAAAGTTACATAATGCAGTTTCTGAGTTGCAATGACATAAGCTCTATTCTCCCCATTAAAGGTCAGCACAACAATTAAAGCCTCACAACGATTTTGAAGTTGTAATATTAAGGGAAAAATACTATCTAGTGTTACTTTAAAATCTATATTATTCACGTTATTGACTGGTTCGTCAATAATGATGCCAAACTTCACTAAGTTGTGATGGTATGCACAGCAGTTATTATCTGATGCTTACCCTGGCCTCCGTCAGTTTCTATATCTACCAGTGGTTTTCCCACCAGAGCAATGGAGTCAACATCATAGTAAAGTTTGCGGATAACACCATCATAGCGGCTAGTGATTGTGACAGACGCCTTGTCACTTTGTACTTCACAGATACTGTCAAACTGGGATACACGGTCACCTTCCTTCACATACCTTTCACAACAAAAACATAATGAAACAGATCAGAAGTCATTTCTAGTATGGCATCTATTTTCTTTTATTCAAAGCAGTCATAATATATATTTTCTGTAATTATATGCACTCATTTTTATATATTATGAGGTTTTTTTTTTTTTTTAATTCTGCCCTCTGCTGGTGTACTTAAGAATCTGACACTTTTTGCCTTACTTTGGAACATACATTCCACTAAATGTACAGTTAAAGACACCAGCAGTGCATTTGTACAAAGATGTAACCAAAAGCTATTTACATTGGACTACATTGGAATTATACAATGAGGAAATATTATGAACTCATTTCCAAAATGTATCTATCAAAGAATTATGTGAAGAAAACTTGAGTATAAGGATAATTTAAACACATATTTGTATTTAAATGGGCCTAACACAGAATGTAATGTATCTTTTAAATTAATTTTAAATTAATTTGGACTTATATCCTCTGGAAACATGTTAAAATTTGGTATCTTTCCAATTAAAACATTAGTGCATTTTAATTAACATTTATATCTTATTTGTTGAATTTAAAACTGTAGTCAGTGCAATAGTTAAAATGAATCTCTTACCCCAAATATGGTCTTTAATATTAATATAAATACATGTATACACACATATTCATACATACATACATACATACACACACATTATTTATACCATATTATGATACTTTACTGGTATTTTACTACAGGCTAACAAAGATTAAAATAAGACAATACATGAAAAAAAAACTTACCATTCTTTAACAGTCACCTCCATGATCCCTTCTCCAATATCTGACAGCTTGAATTGCAGAATTGGCACTGAGGCAGCTGTATTGCATTGCAAAATAAATAACATTCTCATATGATTAAGTTATGTAGTCTTATTTGCTGTGTTTCAGAAGCAAAAAAAATGTCCCTTACCATAACTAGTTCTGAAAAATCGATGCTGATGGAAAACACTGATGGAGTAGGAATGGAGAGCATATACAAAAGAAGTTTTTTGAACCTTGTTGGGATAGAACTTGTGCAGACATTGTACAGGGACCTGCAAAAAAAAAAATAAAATAACCTATAATTACAGTTCACATATAGATGAAACGTATAGGCATGTAAATGTGGACTGCACAGTTCTAGTCATATTCTATCACATCGATCATAGAAAAGGGCAATAAAAATCAATACAAAAAAAAATCCTCCTTGAGTTGGGAAGATTAAAAAACAAAAAATATCTTGACTACTATAAAACACTTTTAATTAGTATGCTGATATAGGGTAAAATGTATTGTCTGTAAAATTGTGAAAATGTTCACATTTATCATTTTGTTTAAATGGTACATGGCATGTTGATGTTTCATTTGTTGCAAACCCCTATATTAAAAACGTTAGTTATTTAATTTATGCACAAGTATAATACAAAATTTCCTTCACTGATAAAACACAAACAGTAAAATGGTAAGGTTTAAGTGCACTGAGGAATAAAGTCTGCGTCTCAAAACACTCACTACTCTTTATATAGTGCACTGTACAGTTTTGAAACTAGCCCATATTTTCTATAAATAGGACACATCATCCCAGAGAAACCAGTTTCACTGCTCCACAGCCCAGTAATGAAGGAGGTATATACTGTATCGAAAGTGCTCTTAAGTGTTTATCAGTAGTTATAACTTCAGCTGAGTTAATCAGCTTTTTCTCATGTTCGTTGATTTTTGGTCAACAGATAAACAGCACGGCTATAAAGTACACTCATAATCTCGCTGTTTACAGTCATTGAAAATGAGCTAAATAATAAAAGTAAACAGAGAGATTATATGAATGTAATTTAGAGTCTTGATGTTTCTCATTCTCGTTCATTTGTCTCGTTTCTGCTCAACAGAGAAACAGCAAGACTATGAACTACACTCATAATCTCACCATTTACAGTCACTGGTTAGCTCATTTTCAGTCTCGACAAGACTGCAGACAACACTGCTTCAGTTTCTCTGTTCTACAGACCACTAAAACCAACTTCAAATATTGTCAAGGTTTGTACGTTTTTTCACCTGCAAAATGCGCTATAAAAGCCATGCAAAACCCACCAGGCGTCTAATAAACGGGAATGAACCTCTCACGGTCATGAGCGCCGCCATCTTTCTCTTCTGTTCTCTTTGGTTAGAAGCATATGACGTAAGGATCACGCCCCGAGCTAGTGACAAATCAAAAATGACGAATATAAGCTGATTTGGAATCAGCTGCCAATGTTAAGACTTAAACATTGTAACAAAAAGCGCGTGTAAAACTGACTTGGGACCAGCATACAAAAGACACAAGAGACTTTAAACAGCGACCACAGATGTTGAGTGTATTGACAGACCCTCTTCAGTCAAAAAATCTCAACATGCCTGGAGCTGTGTGTGCTGTCATGGAACTTATAAGATTTGAATTTATGGACTTGAAATTGTTAAAGGCAACATGTACAATTGTGGGGTACTGCAGTTCTGTCTGGTTTGTTTATGTTAAGAAGCTATATGTCTTTTGTTTGGCTGTTGTTGCGCATGGCTGAAGTGTATCTTGTCTGTAAGTTTTCATTCACTATTTGAATTACCACAGGAACTCATTTTGTTTCTGTTCAGAAGTTCAGCATCTTTTAAAGTGGAAAGTATGTTTGAGCAGAAACATATCTGTTGTTTGTACAATGCTGAAGTTGTAAGTTTTTTTCACTGTTTGAATTACCACAGGATTTAATGTATAACTAGAGTTGTTTAGTTTTGTATCATATTTGGTTTGTGTTTATTTTCATGTAAGTCATCCTGTGAATTTAGATTGGGTTCCTACCTAAATAATCTGAAACAGCAAAAAATAAGTCATTATTGCCCACTTATGGAGGAAGAATAAAGCAATATCCTCATATTTTTTAATGATTTTCAATGTTTGTAGGTCTCTTTGCCATTTCTCTGCTTTGAGCAGAGAGAAGAGAAGCCTTGCCACTTTGTTTTTGACTCGTTTACATTAAACCATTTGCCAGCATGCAAATAGACTGGAGAGCAACAAATGGCGAGGAAATATCCTTTGAACTTTATAAAAAGTGTTTTTGATTACAGTTGTGAATGAAAATGATTTTTTAAAAAGTTATGTGTTTTCAGATAGGCTGCCCATATATGCCCAATGATTTATCCTGTAACCATCACTGACCCTTGAGGGGTTCTGTACGAGCAGCCAACATTTAACCTGTGCACAAAACTTGCTGGTACCCAACTGAGTTGCTCATATGTGCCTCACATGGATGTGTGAGTATAAGAGGTTTGACAAGTAAATATAGCTGTGACCCTGAAATGGATTAAGTGGAAAAGATGACGATGATGATGATGATGATTAAATATCTTACTTATTTAACTTTCTATTTATAGCTTATAGCTCAATTTCAATTTATTGCCCTGTTTTACATGAGAACAACTTGGCACTCTGACATGCTTTTCTATCATTTCCATTAAAAGAAATATTTTTGCACTTCAAAGATATTTGTGTAGTATTTAATAATAGACTGAATCAAAATATTAAAAAAAGGTGATTTTTTTATTAGTTTGTTACTTTAGAATCACACTGAATCTTCAAATAAATTGGTAGATTTAAAAATGATGGGGGAAACTTTTGTTTATTTGTAAACTTTATCTAACATTATACTATACGTCGAACTTTTAGATTTAATTGTATTGTTTTAAAGAAAACTATTTGATTGAATAAAAATATATTAAACTCTTGGCTTATTTCTAAACTTGTATCTAATCATGCGCACATAGCGTCAGCGAGTTGGAGCTGCGCATGCGCCTTTTTTTTTTTTTTTTTTTTTTCCCCCCCCTGTAGTACATGGAGTGGATAGACTAGTTGCAAAGCAGTTTGAGACAGTGTCGTTACTCCATGTCAGACATTTAATGTTATTTTCCCTTTTTATTTTTTTTAATAAGACCCAGATACTTTATACAGTTTCAAAGCGTGTGTTTGGACGCAGCGGCTCTTCCCTGGTTTTGTGAGGACTGAGCGGCCGTTGCTTCGCGCTTTTTGCCCGCATTGTTTGGGAGCTGCTCGCCGGTGCAGCGTTAGTGGGAGATATTCTCCCCCTTAAAAAAGCGCTGCAGCTTTTACTCAACTTTTCCACCGTCTTCAGTTGGGTTCTGTGTTCTTTAAACCGTCGAAGTGCGTTTAGATATCGACAAAAAATGGCCGCAACAGCGTACGAGTTGGACGGAAGTGTGATGGAAGGGGTAAGTATTTGGTCGTAACTTTGCCTTTTATTTGGCCGAATTAAACCTAGCTTCAGCGGGCTTGTTAATCTTAATTATTTTACTCTAATTATTTGACTCCCCTTAAATGGTGCAGCGGTTGATGTCCGGCGACTGCATCATTTAAGGTGGAACGGAGAATTCGATCAAGAACTGGATAAAGACTCAACTTTAGCATTGTATTTCTGCTCGTATATAGCCGATTGTTTTTTGTATACATGAATTGATGTTTGTTAGGTTTTGTACAGTGTTTATAAGCCCATAGAACCCACCGAGTGTTGAATAAAACGGTCCCGTCCTTAATGTCTCTTTCAGGGGGGACAAATTCTCAGAGTGTCCGCTGCACTTAGCTGCATACAAGGGGCTTCTATTAAAATCAACAAAATCAGAGCGGGCAGAAGCACGCCAGGTTTGAGGTAATGTAAAATACTCCCATCCTCCCAAAACAAGCATATTCTTTGCTGTTTCCCTCGTTAGTTTTCTGAATTATCCTAGTCATCATCCTCAAGCTACACTCACCCCTCCCCAACTCAGCAACCATGAAACAAAAGCCAAGTTGCTGGTGAAACCTCTTGCCTCAAAACACGACACGAAAGTTTGCTTTCAAACTGAAATTTACACTGTATCATTGATCACTGTTCCATATTGGTGCCAATGTACTCGCAGAATACACTTTATAGCAGGGAATTTTCTCTAATATGCCTTAGTCATGAAAGCTGAATAGAGGCCTTTGTTAGTCTCAGCACTAGCACATGGCCAGTCTTACTCCACTCAACTAACTTAACTTTGAATAGCATTCTTACATTTATTTAAGAAAAGTTGTGTCTTGAAGGGTGTTATTACTGGCAGCAAACAAGGATATGTGCTTGTGTGAAAATTAGGAGGGGGCAATACCTGTCATAACGTTCTCAAACAGGTACCAATTATTTTAAGGCAAATGTCCTCATACTATTAGGATTACTTTTTAAAAGTGTCTAGAAGGGGCATTGTTTTAGTTCAACAGTAAAATTCAGTAAAAACGCATATAATGAAAATATGTAAAAGCCTTTGTGTTAGTGCTAAAAACTGTCAAGAAGACTAACGTAGGAAAATTACTCTTAAGTCATCTTCCATTAAAGAGCATTTCTTTTTTTTTTTTTTTTTTTTTTTCTATTTTTCTACAGAAGAGGAAAGATTAGTAAATATTGGAATAGTCATTCAGGTGCGAATGCATTCATTTCAATATCAGTAACTTTATTAATACTGATGTATGTTCTATTTCCTGATAACTATTTTTGTGTTGATATTGCCAAACAAGTCTCGATTTACAGAAAGAAATATCAAGATTGGAAGTATTTCTTTTCAGTGTAGAATATCTTTGATATATTTTGACTCTGTTGTGGTATATACAAATATATTGTCACCATTGTTAACCAAGAGGAAAGTCTACAGTTGGCAGCCCCCATGTACTCATTCTCTGTCTTTTCTCTATTGTTATCCCTCCCCCCTGCTCCCCTCATCCTCGGCAGGCCTCAGCATCTGTCAGGACTGGAGTTGATCAGGGACATGTGTGGTGGAAATCTAGAGGGAGCTACAGTGGGCTCTTCAGAAATCACACTGACTTCTGGGAAAATTAAATGTGGGAATCACATTGCTGACACCCACACTGCAGGGTAAGCTTGGTCTTCAATGTATGATTTGCATTGAAATGGTTAGAAAGTTTAGTTAAATTTTGTAATTTGAAGGGATAATTTCATGTATAAGTTTTTTTTTTTATTAATTAATTTATTTATTATTATTATTTTTAATGCAAGGCCTAACCATGGTGAAGGAAACGGGCCCAAAATTTTTGTTTTAATATTAAAGTACAGAAATGCCTCTTTTGCACATGCACGGTAATCCAAAAATGTTCCAGAGTTTTCCCGGAGGAGCTGTATGTTTGAATGTGACTGCCCGCAACATTCGTCACAGATATTACTTGGATATAGCCTTGGTATTAAACTGGTAACACCCCAGTAAAGGCTTCTGATAAAGGCAGAGTAAGCGCATGTGAGGACGTCATGGGAAATGTTCCGGACTTTCTCCAGCAAATGCTGCCCCATGCCTAAAATGCGTGTTTCATGGTCTCTCGCTACATGTGTGAAAGACCACTCTGGGAAATCTCAGAAAGCGGTACTCCAGAGTTTCTCTAGAAATTCTCTGGATAGTATGCAGATAATGTGAAATTGGAGTACGTTAGGTGAAACTGTCATTCTGTCAGCTCTTCACAGGTTGAGTAGAATCGTACACTGGGTAACAAGAAAAACTGAATAATTTTAGTTACCAAGCTAACTGTATTATATGCTCTGTGCTTTTGTAGGAGCGTTGGGCTTCTGCTTCAGGTCTCTCTCCCCTGTGCTCTGTTTGCTGATGGCCCTTCAGAGCTGTGCTTGAAAGGAGGTACCAATGCAGAAATGGCCCCACAGATTGATTACACAATCAAGGTATAGATTTTTAAGAAGTAAAAAAAATGCAATGGCTGCTATTTTATTGTCCTCCTTTGTGTAAAATATTACAATAAGTTTAATATTTTGCAGATCCATCTAACTTTTCCAAATATTCCATAGGTGTTTAAGCCGATTGCAGAGAAATTTGGTGTCCAGTTCGATTGTGATCTCAGAATGAGGTATTGAGGTTTTTTCTTCACAGGCTTTGCTTTGATGGTGAACTGTAACGTGCTTTTTTTTAATTAATTAATTTTCCCCACAGAGGTTATTACCCAAAGGGAGGTGGAGAAGTGGTGGTAAAAATAAACCCTGTGAAAGAGTTGAATCCCTTCAATATGACTGAGAGAGGCAACATCACTAAAATTTATGGACGGGCGTTTGTTGCTGGGGTACTCCCTTTCAAGGTATATCTCCCATAAAAGTTTGTTTCCTAATTATTGTCCTGATTTTGCCTTAAAACAACCTATTTTAAGTGGTCTGTTTATCACTTGTATCATACATTCTCAATGAAACTGTTTTTTAGTTTTGGTGCCAGACGGGTTAAAGCTGTATTTTGTTATTGTTTTGACTGAAACAGCATATGCTGATGGAATGACATTTGTGTTTAGCTGGCAAAGGACATGTCCACTGCAGCAGTGCGCACTATCCGAAAAGAGATTAAGGACCTTTACATCAATATCCAGTCCCTGCAAGAGAAGGACAAGGCCTGTGGCAATGGCAATGGAATTATGTAAGTGACAAAACCTGGAATAAGTGCAATTCTGGAACTGAAAACGGGATTGTAATTTCAGTCTCTGTTTTCGCACAGAATTATTGCAGAGTCTTCTACAGGCTGTATATTTGCTGGTTCATCCCTTGGCAAGAAAGGTGAGTGTTGTCTTCATGTTAGTTGTATTTGACATTCCATACTAGTTTTTAAATATACACAGCTTTTACATTACTTTTATTCTCTGCGGATTTATGCACTTTATTGTTTTGCCACTAGTTGGCAGTACTTTAAGAGTAAGAGTAATCATTTTTTTTGTCCAAAGACATTAGGGCAAACAGCAAAAGTAAGGTGTTTTTTTTTTTTTTTTTTTTTTTTTTTTTTTTTTGTGGGGGGGTGGTTAATATGTCTTTACGGTGTCATTTTCTCTGCCTTAAGTGTTGATTTAAATGCAAAAGAAAACATTGAACATTAAGTCTGGTTGATTGTGTATATATAAATAATTTATTTGCTATGTTTTTTTTTTCCAGGTGTATATGCAGATAAAGTGGGTATAGAGGCTGCTGAAATGCTCTTGAGGAACATCAGGCATAATGGCTGTGTGGATGAGTTCTTGCAAGACCAGGTCAGGGCCAGATACCCACTCAGATTTTCCCCAAGCAGTGATTTTGTACACTTGGATAAGCTATACAAATAGTCCTAAAGCGTTCTGTGTGTTTCTAATGAGGGTCAATTTTTCTAATGAGTTTTTTTCCTTTCTTTTTATAGCTTATTATTTTCATGGCCTTGGCTAAGGGCACATCTAGAATGCGCACTGGGCCAATTACTTTACACACACGGACTGCCATTCATGTTGCTGAACAGCTCACTAAGGTAATATATCTAATGATACAAAAATGCTCTGGTAAGGTCAGTAAATTCAGCATTAACTAAGTTTTAATTAATTGTAGTTGGAATACAAGGCACGTTGTCCTGAAATATGTTGAGAATCTACATCCTACTTATTTTCTTCTTTCAGGCCAAATTTGTTGTACACAAAGCAGATGATGAGCATGCCAATAATGACACCTACATCATTGAGTGCCAGGGTATTGGTGCCACTAACTCTAACCTGTAAACACTTGCGTCGATGGTGCTTGGCCCATCTCCAGCTGAGCTAAGCGAAGTTCCCATGGAGGCAACTGGAGGTCGTGTAGCAGAAACACTACTGTAACTGACTGGATGGCCCAAGGACAACAATGTTTTCTTCACTTTCCCACATGGAATGAACAATTGATTTATTAGTCTTTGAACAGGCTCTGGGCCAGTTCAATTTGTCTACGCTTTTTTTCCCCTTTTTAATATCGTACCATTTATCAACTGACTTTTGTTACTCAGGGTATTGCCTTACACTGTAACGAAGTGTTATCTTTGGAGCTTTTGCATTTGAAATAGTTTGTTAGACTCTTTGTGGTATTGGACCAGATGGTTAACCTTGATCCCCTTATTGCCTGATAGCTCTGATTTGCTGTCATGTGTCAACACAAGCCTTAAAAATGTTTTCATGAAAACCATCTGTTACCACAATCAGTTTACAGTTTACACCTAATAATCTAATCATTTGCATGGAATTAGTAATATTCATGTATGTCACTGTTAAATATAGTGCACTATGTGTACATGGAGGGTAAGTTGGCTTGCCCCTGAACAAAAGATTGAGTCCATGTAGCTGCTTTGTCTTTTTGTAAATTATTTAAGTTGTTGCATTGAATGAATGGCACCATGCTTTATTTCATTTAATTTCATTCGAAGCTCACTGCTTGACAGCATTTGAGATTTGAAACCCCTTAAGTCCTGCACACAAGTTTAATTTGTAGTGTTTGCTACTTATTATTTATGAGAAGGGATTGTAGATGATGGTTAGGATAAGCCTGGAATTTTTTGTTCCCTTTCTGTAGGTGGCAATGGCCTCGTATTTGCTTTAAGATATTTTTGGAAAGAAACAAATCACAATAAAAAGTGCTAAGAAGGTGTGCTGAGGCTTGTGTTGGGCTAGTTAGCCTCTCCTTTCCCTCCTAAACCCCTTCAGTAAGTGTTGTTTATTTAAAAATGCATTCAAATATATCTGAAGTGTTTACCCAACTGTGAAGATGGCTCCCAAATATCAGGTGTGAAGAGTGCAACTTTAAGGTTGTTGCCTGAAGCTTTAAGCTCCTTTGTGTTTGGGGGGCCAATACAATTACCCCCAGCAGATGCTTGGACAATAGTGGGAGAAATAAAGCATGTGGTAGCCCCATGTGAGATGAATGAATATGCATGGAGCCCTTGGGTCTGGGAAGGGTGCATCCACGATTGTTTGCAAGTGAGTATCCTCGGTGGGGGCTGGTGGGAGAGGCTTGTGTGGTGTATTCAATGTCCTGTCAGGTCAGAGTCCCAGGCTGTCCTCTACATCTGTCCCTGAAAATGGTGAAAGGGTGCCTCAAGATCAGCATGGAAAAAATAACTACATGATTATAACACAATTATGGTACAGAACTTGTTTTCAAAATCATGCATAAAATGATACCATAGCAAGTTGGTATTAAAAATCAATCTTATGGAAATCCTTTAAGATTATTTTACATACTTCTAGATGATTGTAGCTTGTTTGGTTTGTACGTTTATCTAGTGAAAGTGTCTTATTCCATAAGCAGTTAATTTAAGAATTAATTCCTAATGGGCAAATTATTTAACAATAAATACATTGTTAAAGGCACGCTAGCGCTTCTATCATATATGAACTTTGGAAAAAGTCAGGAAAACTAGTCCTTTCAATGTTCCGTTAGACATTCTCAAGCCTGGAAATGTTCCTCATGCTTTAGGCATGGGTCTCTGCTCGTGTAGTGGTGCCTGTGAGGCACAGTATGATTCTCCTAAACATTATGGGCTCTGTTCAAACTCGCTGAAACATTACCTGGACTATGTACTAGGGGGCCACCATGATAAAGTCTGGTCAAGGGAGCATCACTGTTTTTGATGTGAAAAATACTACCTAGTGTTCCTTTAATGAAGTTTGACAGAAATTACCATGTTATAAATGTGTTCCTTCAAAAACAGAAGACCTTCAATAATATTTCCAGACCTTTTATCCTCTTGGACTCCGCATGTGCAGTGGAATTATCTCCTGTAGGCCTGGATGAAAAACAGCCGGCCTTGTTTGCTCTAGAAGGGGTCGTTATGTAACAGAGGCCTGTATCGCTTATGGTCTGCAGCCTTGCGTTTTCCTCATAGCCCTTAAAATAACATACATCCACCTGCTATGAAACACAACAGCAGATTGAGCTGGATTGAGAGATTTAATTTTGTCCCATCATTTCATTTCTCATGTATAAAGTCCAGGTGCTTTTATAATTATATACTATAAGATTTAACACCACTTCTAATTAACAAGTTAGTCAATATAATGTGCTCTCACTGATGACCTTTAGCTGTGCGTACACAGCTAATACAATTCACACTAAGAAGCATTTAGATTGGGAAGGGCTGGAGCAGCTGCACATGATTTTAAAGTAACCATGCCTAATGCAAAGCCTTAGCTAGAGAGTTATAAATACACCCCAACTTTTGTTTGTGGAGCAGTGGAAATGTATTTGGGTTAACTGAGCCAAATTCATTATCTCTGAGATGGATTGAAGTGTGTTTGTGATCCAGAATGGGTCCTTTTTTTTTTTTTTTAATCTTCATCTGCTCCTGCTGTAGACCTTCGCGATCTACAGATTTGATTAAACGGTTTAAAAATGTACTTATTGTTTTATTTTTAATTAATGTCATGTGCTAAACCCTCCCTCTCATCCAGGCTAGCACCCCCTAAGCGTTTGATGAACTAATCATCCAGTATTATGCAGCTGAATGCAATCAAATCCTCACAACAACGTTCTAATGTCTACTGGAAAGCTGCAGCACAGAAAGACACACTTCCTATTAATATGCTTGACACGGATAAGCCTGTGTACAAATAAGTGCACAGGTCTACCCAAGTAAACAATCACACTTCATTTCTAATCAATATGTCAGTAAATTACTTGTAGTAACTAATGTTAGTGGATCTTTCATTCTGGAAATAGAAGCTTAAAATGGTGCAGATGGATGAACTCAATATGACCTATATTTATTTTACTTTACTACTGTTTATTCATGTGAATTTAAGTTAGAAAAGGGTATTCATTTATTATTTGTTGGACAGAAACAAATAAAAGAATATGTGAAACTGATAAACATGCATGTTTTACAAGTATGCAACAATTTTATAAAAGTCTGATGGTAACTGTCAGGAAAAAAAATGAGCGGAAAAACTATTTTTAGTGTATTTTTAGTCTTAGTTCCGTGGTGATTGCGAATAATGAAGATGATAATGATATGGAGAGATATGTCATGTCCCAACAAAAATAACTATAGCACTGTAAAAAAGGTAATCTATACTGAATATTGTTCTGGCTATTAATGTCAAATTAAATTCCCATGCACTTTATATTTGGAAACTAAATGTTAATGTAAAAAAACTTTACCCAAGCTGATAAGCCATGGGTTGTTTGGTGTCTTGTGCAGTTAGTTTTGTAGTTTTTCAGTAGCAATAGTTGTACTAGCTCATAAAACTTGCTTCATACTCTGTTGTATATTTAAATCTTAGGTAAGAAACTCTCAGACAAACTTAGTGTGTGACAAATTTCACATATAATAGCACATAACACTGCCCCTAGTGCACTAGTATGTGTGTGTGTGTGTGTGTTCACTGCTACAGATGGGCTAAATTCTAAAGACATTTAATTGTAAGTTGAACAATAACAAATAATTGCACTTGCAATAAATTCATTTGACAAAATTTGGGCTGTTGTGTTTATCAGAGACCCCTCCCAGAAGAGAATTTAAAGTCTGAGCTATTTTTAAGTTCAAAATTAAAATAGCATGTTTTAATAGGTACATTTTTCTACAGAAACAAGAGAAGGGTCCAATCTTCTGAGAATTATTGAGATGTTGCAATATTTCTGTGAGGATTTGAATGAATGCAGCCATGAGAGTTCTTGAGCGGTTGGATGTGTCACAATTTATTTTGGATCAATAATGCCACTACAGTTTTTAATGGAGCTCTGTCAGTCCAGAAAACACAATTTCTCTGTTCCACAAAATCAGTGGTGAGAGGCTTTATACCCCTCTAGTCTATGCTGGGCCCTGAGCATGTGCAGCTACTTCAGAGTATGCTATTCATATTATGCATATCATTTTACAAGCTGAGCATGTCTACAATGGGTGCACCATTGAAATAGCTCAATTAAGAGTAACTCCAACTTTTGTTTTTATTTAAAAAACAGATATAATGCTTATTATCTTCACTTGGGTCCTCACTAAGATCTGGGAAAAGACAGCATTTAATAAAATATCAGACTGACAGCCTTATATAGGACATACTAGTATCACATTGCTTGTTTAGAATACATAATCATAGACTGTAACTGATTGCCATACTAAATGTCTCCCCCTTAATAGGACAGAGGTTGGCTTGTATGCTGGTTTCCATGATGTCAGAATTTGACAGTATCATATTAATGGTGGTTGGTGAAGTGTAGTCTGTAACAACGCAGGCTTCCATTTAGCAGAGTGGGGTTCAAGGCAAGCACACTATGCTACACTATTAAGAGTCCTAGGGTGACACCTCATCCTATATAAACTGTAAATCTAAACCTTTAACAGTACCTCACAGGCTATTACACATAAAGCAAGCAAAAAGATATAAAACAAACCTCAGTATAAGGCCTACAGTTAGCCAGAGGCTGCCCAAAACAGCAGTAATCTTGGCCCATATCTGCCCCCAAAGACAAGAAAGGGGCCGATTAATTGGTGAAGAAACCTGAAGAAGCCTGAAAGTCACACCTCTGCAGGGCTGTAATATGAGCCCCATGTGCAGAAACATGAGTGAGTCACAAGAGCCCAAATCCCCACTGTTATGTTCCACTGGTACACTGTGTCCCCACAGAACCACTGTACAGCAGCCTGCTGTGGTTCAGTGTTTTTGGTCCATAACATCCTAAGACAGGCTTAAGGATTTGGACATTGTGGGGATTCAGGACTCCCATAAAACCCCTGGCTCTGCTGACCTTCCATGAAGGCATGTCAGACGCTACATCCTGGAGGAGCCAGGAGAGTAATGAGTGGAGCCAGCCGGCATCAACTGTTCACAGAGTCTGGATCTCTTTAATAGGAGGTAGGACAGATTTTATCTTTTGTTCGTGAATGGCAGTGTTCCCAAAGTGGACAATAGGTCCTCATTGGTTTCAATTGTATTCAAGTTGTGTTTACACGCATGTGTAAATAATATAATGGTGATTGTTGCTCTGCAGATCATGAACTGTAAATGTTTGTCCTGCAAATCAAATCAGCCTCTGCAGCTTTAAACATCCCACTGTAGATTAGCATTTATTGGCTTTAAACAACCACTAAGCCCTTTAGCTGTCATAAAGCAGCAAAAAATATTTATTTAAAAAAAACTTTTTCACATGCATCTTACATGAGAATAAACTGCATTGTAGTGCCTGAATTAACTCAAATATGGCCCATAGAGCAGGTCCCCTACATGGGGGCAATCTCTGACACATCCAGGACATAGGTGTCATTATAATGACATATTTATAACAAAAGGAAGAATTGACAGGTAAATTATCCATAAATTGAATCCAAGTAAAGTTCTTTTATACAATGCTTTTATTCAATGCTTCATAAGTAGTGCCACTATTTATTAAAATTAAAATTAAATTAAAAAAAAAAAAACAACTCTGAGAACACACATTGAAAGATCCAAATCATGGGATTTCCTCAAATTTTAACAAAATTAAATGTTTTGTTACAGTATATTAAACTTTCCAAACATAATACATTCATTGTCTGTAACCGCATAACCAATACATTCATTGTCTGTAACCGCATAACCGGTTATGGTGGGTTCAGAGCCTACCTGGAATCACTGGGCAAGAACACATCATGGAGGTGGCACCAGTCCTTCCCAGGGCAATACACTCACACCTGTGGACACTTTTGAGTCACCAATCCACTTACCAACATGTTTTTGGACCATGGGAGGAATACGGATACTCAGAAGAAACCATGTTGACACAGGGAGAACACACCAAACTCATCACAGACAGTAACCCAGAGCGGGAATTGAACCCACAACCTCCAGGTCCCTGGAGCTGTGTGACTGCGACCCTACCAGTTGCGCCACTGTGCCGCCCACATTTCAATTAGACTTATTTTAGAATTATATTGCTTGTCAAAGCACATTATGTAATTGGTCAAATTTAAACAAAGCCTCTAAGTGTTGGCCCTATCATCAGGAGATCATTGTTTCTGTCCTCTATGATGCCTCAGCCATCCAAGACCAGGAGCCCAGGAGACTATAATCGGCCTTGTTTGCTTGGTGGAAAGGATGACCCACCATCGTTCTTCATTTCATTCATAATGCTATCCAATGTGTGTATCTGGTTGTTAGGATGACAGATCCAATGGCAATAAGAAGTTGTAGTTGGCTCCAATAAGGAATGTTTGTGCTATTAAACTTCCATGTGGGTGGCAGTGTGTGTGTGTCATGGGAAATCATAGCTAATAGATGGAATTGGCAACACATAAATTAGGCTGAATGTTTTGTAAATATTAAAGAAATAATGTAATTAAATGAACCCCATATTAATGATAATAAATTGCTATGAGTGACTGACATTAAGTACAAGTAATTAAAAAATTCTGAAGCTTTTAAATACATTATCCCACAGCATTATGCACTACATGTGTCATTCTTTTAATGCAATATTAAGCTAATTATTAAGATCTAAATGTAAGTGAATCTTGTTTTCATGGTCTGACCATCTGACCTATATCTAACCTCTTGCGTGAGAGCTGATGCTGAGGGACTGGTCCCGTGCATGGTCTATTCAGTCTCACAGCTTGTTTTTGTGGGTGACCTGGATAAACACAAAGCCACCTGGCAAAAGAAGATGGATATGTGATCTTCGTGCTTCATGCTTGTGTTTGGGTCTCAGGAGCAGCAGAGGATGAAAGGAAACAAATTTGGAAAAGTTTAACCCTGACCTACCTGGCTCAGATATGCTGAGCAGTCATGGGTCTGCTCTTTAGACAGTTAACAATATCTTCATTATTAAATTAAATGAAAACAAAGTAATTAATGACTGGTTTGACCACCATTCAAAGACACTAACTGCTACCTCACATACATTTACAAGAAAAAATTAAAGCAGAAATAGTTTATTTGTCAATAAAAACTGCTTTATATATATATATATATATAATATATTTATATTTAACCGTGCCGCCCGATATATATATACACATATACATATATATATATATCGGGCGGCACGGTGGCGCAGCAGGTAGTGTCGCAGTCACACAGCTCCAGGGGCCTGGAGGTTGTGGGTTTGATTCCCGCTCCGGGTGACTGTCTGTGAGGAGTTGGTGTGTCTGCGTGGGTTTCCTCTGGGTGCTCCGGTTTCCTCCCACAGTCCAAAGACACACGTTGCAGGTGGATTGGCGACTCGAAAGTGTCCGTAGGTGTGAATGTGTGTGGCAATATATATATATTGTAAATACTCTTTACATCCTAAAAGCAATAAGTAGATCACATGCTCTGAAAAAAGATTTATTTTCTTTATAGGATACCAGATCTTGTCCAATCATTTAATTCAGACTGAAAGATTTTGAAAGAATTCGGGCCTACATCACTCTGCTACATCACCCTGCCCCATGTGTGTGCTGTATGCATGTGCAGCGACTCATGATGTTTAAGGATGGAGTAATCCAGCAGAGTAATGCACTTGGGGTCCTTGCACTGTTAAACAAACCTGAATCCCATTTTACCCCTTAGCATTACCACTTAGCCAAGCTCCTCCATTTTTTCTATGGTTAGGGAAAGTGTAAGGGAAAGTGCACTTAAAAGTGAGATATTTCAGAGGCACACTTCAAACAAAGGACTGTGAATGCCTTCTGAATCACCGAATAGATGGCTGCGCAAACGATCAATGAAGCCCACTAATGATGACCATTGTATTCATTCATTTATTCATTCATTCATAGTCTGTAATAGCTTTTTCCAGTTCAGGGTCACAGCGGGTCCGGAGCCTAACTGGAATCACTAGGGGCAAGGCGGGGACACACAGGGGACAGGGCTCCAGTCTGTTACAGTAACTGCTGTGTTGTCTTAATGTAGTTTCAATGCCCTCATTATGTCCCTTTTCTTCAAAACAAGTACAAAACATCTCTAGTTTTTGTGGATGTCTCAGAATTTATAGTTCTACCTTAAAAAGTGAAAATAGCGTCTGTGGCTACTGCAACATTTTTGAGGGAAATGGAAATTTAGAACAAAAAGCCACTGAATAAGCAGCTGAATTCAGCTTCATAACACAGGGAGGTAGGAATGGGTGATAATATAAGATTGCCAAACATTTTGAGGTCATATCATGCCCTAAAATTAACCAGCAGCTTATCTCTGATATCACTGCAGACTGGCAGCATAGCACCACTGAAGTATTATTTTATTTTGTGTTCCGATGACATATCTGGATCTGGAAGACTTGTCTCATTTTATAGGGAAAGAATTTAACCATTACAACTTGTAACTCAATTCCAAGGGGCAAGATGACCCTCGAGAACAAGCGGGAGGGATTAAATAATAATAAAAAAAAAGAATATAGGACTCACCAAAGGAAAAGAAGGATGGAGGTAAAGATGGCATCCAACAAAAGAGACTGAATGAAGCCAGGGGGCAAACAAAAGTGATTATCTGTGTTGCTGTTGTATTTTCCTAAATGTGTATAAGATCTGATGTAGGTAGATAGTGTTTGAAGACAAGGTGTTGCCCACCACTCTGAGTGAGTTATCAAGCAATGGTGTTCCTTTATTTTAGAAGAGTGGCATTGGTAGGAGGATTGAAAGTACAGGGTGGGTATTTTGCGGTTGGATTTTGTTTCAAACACTTGCTTACACATACTGCTTTAAGAAAAATCACCTTCCCTATCTTCAAAAAGTATTGTTTCACTGTAATCCTACAATAAATTAATTAATTAATAAATGCATGAATAAAAATAATAATAATAATAATAATAATAATAATAATAATAATAATAATACATAATAAAAAAGCCATATTGGATGTTATGCAAAATAGTGCAATACCATCAGAACTGCATTCCTTACTGTAATATATGAAGTGAAGAAGTATGTCATTTGGTTCTCTGCAAGAGATTTTTTACCATGGGCTTTTCTGTCTTACTATGAACCCATAAACAAGTGAGGGGGCATTCCTGTTTTACTGTGAGCCAATAAAAAATAGAGATGGTCATCCCTGTCTTACTGAGAGTCAATATAAAACGCAATGTCATTTCTGTTGAGGGTCTCCTTGTCATACAGAAGCATCTTTCATTGTGGTTAACTAGATAGAAATGGTTAACTAGATAGGTGTATCATTTTGTACACCAGCAAACTTTCCAATAGTGCCGTATACCATACAACCATCATACCATACAACTTCAAAGGCAAGGTTTGAAATAAATGTACAAAATCTTGGATTTATCTCAGCCCTCTCTATCCCTGGTGCCAGTATAATGGCTGCTTCACAATTAGAAGAATCATTGTAGAACATTGGTGATTGGTCTTATATTGGTCTTATATACTCAGCTCCTCTGGTACCACTGTAGTAAGGAATTAGACATAATGTATGTTTACAATATGTTTAGCTTTTACTACATTTATATCATATAAACAGCTTCCGTGTTGGTCTGAATGTCCCTTTAAATTCCATACTGTTTACAGACTTTATTACGGTTTTCAGTTTCCTGATCTCTGATTGGTCTATTTGAGCTTTAACCCAAGCACGGCCTTCTGGGTTGTGATTGGATGCTTTTCGTATCACGTGACAATACTTCAAGATGTTTCCCCACGCTTACGTATTCACACTATTGTGCCTCTCTCTCTCTCTCTCTCTCTCTCTCTCTCTCTCATACACACACACACACACACACAGCATGTCAGCGTCGAGAACACACAATACTTGCGCATAATGAGCAAGCTACGCACGAGAACTTTAAAGGTGCGCGAGGACTTTGACAGTTTCCAACGGGACAAGAAGTATTTCTGAAAAAGTTCCAGACTTTCATGGCGCCCTCCGCGGACCAGGCGCCTTTTAGTTTGATTATTCCTTCCCAGGAACTCGCTGGAAGCTTTTACTAACGGATTCTCAATTCATAACAGTTAGCTACTGCTGGACACAGAGTAATGTAGCCGCTGTATTCGGAGTTTTAAACGAACGGAGAGCAACAAAGATTTCGGCAGTTCTTATTTGGGCTGTTTTCGCTCTAAATATACAGCTCCGAGGAGAAATAAGAAGTAAGATAACATTAACGGAAAAGAAGGCGGCTGCGTAGAGAAAGCAATTGTTCTCTCTTCTTCAAAAAGTTCTAGGTGTCCCCCCCATGACTCTAGACAACCTCAAACACTCCGCTTTTCTTTCCACTTTGTTTAAAATGGCTGATGACGATGACTTGAAAGGAGCCTCCGAGTTCATAAAAGGTACGTCTTAAGTTTGTGATGTATTGTTTTGTGGACAGTCTAGGCTCCGAGGAGCCAACATTTTGCACTACACTGCTCAATATTTACCACTCGAAAAAAATGCGAAACAAATCTTACTAGAGGTGTACCAAATAACCCATTTCAGATTCGATAAAATCTTAGCGATATTTTCTGTTAAAAGTATCTTCATTACTTTTTTGCCCCTTAGTTTATTTTGGAGAATTAATCTTAAAGGATTATTTTAATATTAGATTGCAGATTGTTTAGTTCTGAAAACATTAGACATATTCTTGTGCACCTTTGTGAACTTTCACCAATCAGATACAACTTTAAAACGATCTTCTTTTGCATTATTGCTCTTTTGATCAGCTTCACATACAATAAGCACACTTTCTAGTTCTATAATTGCAAACTGTAATCTAGCACACTTTCACCTTGCTCTTTAGTGGTCATGACTGGATTATTTGGGTTGTAGATCACTCTGAGCACAGCAGTTACACTGAAGTGGTGGTGGCTTGTTTGTGTTGTAGTGAGAAATGATCAGACAGCAGGGCTGCTTAAGTTTTTAAACACCTCTGTATCAATGCTAGATTGAGATTAATCCACCAAAAAAAAAAAAGAAAAAAAAAATACAGCCAACAGCACTGGATGTCAGTCGCATCCAGTGACTACTAATGAAGGACTAGAGAATGACTAACACAAACATGCTGCAACAGATGAAATTCTGTCTCTGACTTTACATCTTCAAGGTGGACCTAAACTTGTGTGTCTAATACAGTAGCCAGTGAGTGCGAACAGTGTTAGAAAGTCCGGCAGCACTGCTGTGTCTGATCAAGTTGTATAAGTGATACATACACACTAACAAGCCTCCACCACATCCATGTCACTGCAGCTCTGAGGATGATTTACTATCTGAATAATACCTGCCACTTGGACATCCTGACCATTGATAAACAAGGTGTGAAAGGGGTCTATTATAGTTTGCAGAGCAACAGATAGATTGCTGTCTATAATTATGGAACTACAAATGCACGGGTAATTGGAGCTGATAAAATGGGCAATGAATATAGAAACAAGATCATTTTAATGTTATAGCTGATCAGTGTATGCATCATTGCAGATAGCTAATTTTGATGGTGGATGTTTGTTCCTATTAATGCAAAATTAAAAAATGATGTTTACATACAGTGTTTATTTTACTACAATCTTGACTTGCTTGGTCTGTTTTAGTGTTTCTCTAATTTAATTATAAGTCAATGGATTAGTATTTAATTATGAGGCAGTTGCATAGTATTATAACAATGATAATTGTATTTATGTAATAATGTACATTTATGTGTAATGTAATATATGCTATATTCAAAACATGTGAGACGGAGAAAAGAATGTAATTGCTTGTTATTTCATGAAGTCATTGCAGTGTGATGCTATGTACAGTAAAAGCATGTAATCATCACTGAACAGCCTCAAATATTCTTTGAGAGTTAAATCATTTTTTAAAGAAATACACCATAATGTAAGGTTTTCTTGAAAGTTTTCCATCTGTTGGTGTTGTTGTTGCTGTTGATTACTTTTTTTGTGTTTTCAGATCGACTCTATTTTGCCACATTAAGAAGCAAACCGAAGAGCACAGTGAACACACACTATTTCTGCACGGATGATGAGTTTGTGTACGAAAAGTAAGTGTGGTTTTCCCACCCAGCCTACTCCAGCAACACTGTGAAAGACTGTAATGGGACATTTTCCCATCCAGCTGGAATTAGAAAGCAGTTATCTTTTCCCCTATTCTTCCAAATTTACACTCAGCATTTAGCATTCAGTTTATTCCGTTTCCTACTGGGAGCATATAAATAGTCAAATGTTTCTGGCATGTATTTAAATATTTAGGTTTCTGATTGAGGGTCATTGTGCAAATCTCTGTCCTCTTTCAGACTGAAAGTAGCATGACGTTGAGCACAGACCTGTGTTTTTTCTTTTTAGCTTTTATGCAGACTTTGGGCCTCTCAACCTTGCAATGCTGTATCGATACTGCTGTAAACTCAACAAGAAACTAAATGTGAGTGCAAATTACACTTTCTCTTTTTGCTTTATCACCTGACTTGCAGAAAAATATCTAGGGTATGCAACTAGAGCTACAGCTGCACATGGATTTTCCACTCCTCCTCAGTGTCTGCATTTGTAATGTCATTGGCATTCAAATGTACTACATTCTGACATTTTACTTCAGCACTGTGTGGGTTGTAGGGTAGGCTCCAATGCAGACAAGCTGCTATCTGTTATTCAAACTGGCACCAAAGAAGGTGCTCTTTCAGGGTCTAAAACAAGTTTATTACGTTAAACAAGTTAATAACTGTAAGCCAGTAACGATATTTAAATGCACGAAACAGCCCACCATATTTCCTAGTTAATCTAAGAACCTGAACCAAACAAGATGTTTATAAGAGCACTTTGAAAACTCGGTCCATTCACTTGCAAGCCAGCATAGCCTACATTTGCACTGTTCATGTTACCATTATGTGATGTTACCAAAAAAGCTGTATGAGAGTTACTAAATATGTGTATGAGATAAAGGTGCTGTTAAAACCATTACATTATAAATCTTGACTGGAATGAATCATTCTGAGCACATTTTAAGCGGTCGACTAAGAATTTATTTGATCAATTACAATTTAATTGCACAGTTTACATGATGATTGTTATGAAAAGGGGACAATTCATTATACTTTGAAGTTCTGAACACTTATGTGGGAAGGTCTGCAAATGAGAAAATTCTTGCCACTATAAATGTGAGCATACAATATCTAAAATATTAGAAATGTTTAATGTATTTTTGCCTTGTTTTACAAGTTTTTTTCAAATGTTTTTGAGTCTTATGGTGTTTAGTTTGGGGTTTATAAAGTTTTCCCCTTCAACACATAGGAGCCAGTGATTGTATGAGTGGAAATAACTGCCCAGGGACACTGTTAATGTGACCACTGAGTGGACAGATATTCTCATATACTTGTTTTCATGTAAATGTAGTTGCTGTGTATCTCCTTTAAATTTAATCCCACTTCTCTAAATGATGTGCTGCTGTTTTTCTTCAGTTCAGTGTCTTTACCAGCACACTGTAAGCTTTTCTGTTTTTAGCCTCTGACTCACTTCATCTCAAAGCTACTCTGGCACTTTCGTATGGACATAGACATTGTCCTGAGGGATCACAGAGCAGGGCATGCGTAGCTTAAAGCCTGTATATTACTCAGCACTTTGTGCAGCCTCAAGTAAAACAGTAATCGCAATTCACAAATCACAAAAACAGTCGAATAACTGGACTATCATGGGCCTGCTTGAGCATACAATTCCTTTTGTGTTTGCCATAAAGTCCCATTAAGTTGGCTTGTACTTTTTTCCAGCATTTTTTTTGGCAGGATTTCAGTCCACTTCTCAGTCTGTAGCTCGTGCACCAGGGAAAATAACAGTCCTTGTAAACACATGACTGCATGTTTACAAACCACAATGGTGTTTATTTCACCAAGTATGCTCCACGTAGGAGTCTTAAGTATGACGTACACCAACATACGTAACAGCCATGGCACACTTTGCCATATTAATAATTTTTGAGATATTATAGAAAATAAAAACATGTACAATATGCATTTAGACTATACAAACTATTTACCAGTATGTGATTGCGAATTGTTATTTTCCTCCTCTTCAACGTCTCTGTGTTTTTAGCATATTGACATAATGATATGTTTATTTATTTATTTTTTTTCTTGTCTAATTTGCAATTTGATTGTGGCTTTGGAAATCAATTTTATATGTCCATGTCCAGTTCTTAAATAATAAGATTAGTAATTGGTATTAATTTATAACTCACATTTTATTTCCAGCTTCCTTGTGTCCTACTCTTATGTCTAAAACATTTATGATTTATCAGAACGAAAATATAAGCATATAAAAAGCAGCACACAATGCTTTTAATAAATAAACAAGATTTAAATAAACATGAACTAAGGGTATGAAAAAGAACAAATTCTCTGAGAACAAAAACAGGCACTGTTGATGAGGTTGATCTGAAATGAACAGTAGTGGTGTGCAACAGGTTTTGTTTTGTCAGAATATTACAGTATTTCCTCTTTGAAGTCAGGTGCTTTATTCTGTAGTGTTTCATTCATCCGGTGGAACAGAATCCAGTGGTGTCTGGCTCATGACCGGGATTTACTTGTCTCTAAGGGTTTGTCAGAGAAGGATTAGATGAGTGCCTGAGTACTACTTTGGGCGCATTAGGCAGAGTGGGGGTGGGTCAGCGTCTAGGTCAAGCATGAAGAAAAACCGGGAGCTATGAGGTAAACGAGTTCCTTGAGCAGATGTAAGCGATGCTAGTAAGGAAGAGCTATATCCTGTTTATATCATTTAAATCAGCTTCATTTGCCAAACCAATCACCGAATATGTTACCAAGCACATTCTTATGAATACAGCATAACCACAGTTTTCTTTGTTGAATTCAGCTTCACATGGTAGTTCAATTCATACCTTGACCTGTCACATTTTTGCATTGCCTGCTGTTCACAGTAATAGAATCTGATCAGTTTAGTAAGATGCCTGTTATTTTTTTCTACAGTTATTTTTCTCAACTGTATGTTTACTCAAGAGAAAACAGAAAGTGTGTTTCCATTGATTGCATTGTGGCCAATTAATGTGTGTTTGTGTTTGTTGTATACACAACTCATAGGGTCCTGATATTTGCTACAGTCAAATTCATATCTCATAGGCATGGGCACAGAACAAAATGATATGGACAGTCTGAGCTTCTGTTAGCCATATTTCACCAAATTAATTCTGGACTGGTAATTAATGAGGATTCTTAGAATATTGGCCCTATCCAACATACCACACACCAGGCGTTCACACCAGCAGTGACGCAAAGCATCAAAGTTCACTCTAGCAGACTACAAGTTTGTCTGTTATGGGTGTGTTTGGGGCCATTCACCTTGTCTTGCCTGGTCCAAGCTTAAGAGTTGACCAGAGACGCAAAAAAGGATGTGCTCTTTATTCTGTGCTTCATTTTTCTTCAAATACTCCCTGCATTTGTGCAAATATGCATTACATAAAACAGGAAAAGAAGCCACAGTGTTTGTGAGCTTCATTACCATGTTTAAAACCACACAGTTGAAAATTGGAACGAAAAGGTAGGTCAAAAAATTCTTGTTATGGGCCTATTTATATAGCAATCCTGTATCTCTAAACCTGATTATGACAGCTGGACAAGTAGAGGTTTAACAAATACACTTCCATCTTCTAGTAAGAACTTCTAGACAGAACTCCCCCCCCCCCCCCTCTATGTATGTGCACTTGTATGAGGAGGTTATTAACTGACCCGAATGGCATCCGCTCTTCACATTGTAGTGATAGTTTCAATTAATTATCAAGCCTATGATGCTCTGAGCTAGGATGTAAACTGTACTCACACTGTTTATCTGGCATGAGAGCACATATCTTTTAGATTGGTGTGTTTTGCAGGGTGTATACAAAGGGCTAGTACTCCTACTCTAAATCACTGAATAACAATACACATTACCACTTTCTTAAATCTGTTTGTAATCAGCTTTTTATTACACTTAAAACTATGTTTTCAATGTTCAAGGCTTACAGAAAAATTAGCTATTTGAGCTCTCCTAATTGGCTAAACCTCCTGGCCTCAGATTCCAATTATCCTAATTTAAGAGCAGGTCAGTGAGGAGGACAAAACCCAAAGCTCAGAGGAGGCCCAAGTCTTCGTTGTCCATAAAATGACTGAATATGTCTCTTTCGTTGTTATTCATGGCCATCTACCCAGAACTAAATTGAGGGGTTAAAATAATCCCTGCTCTGTCTCTGTGTGTTCTGTTCTGTTTCTGAAGCTGGCCAGGTGTAGTTACCTCATGATTTCATGTATTGGATTGTTGAAGGTAAAGTCCTCCAGCAGAAGCATGAATGTATGTGTTCTTTTTTTTTTTTCCTCCCATACTTAAATGCTCTCACACCACGCCCTGCCCTCCCAGCTGTGTCCCCTCCCTGTGTTTCTACATTTTACTCTGTCTCCATGGGGACAGCATTTTTTTTCCTGAACACTTGCTTTGGGCCTGCATGTTTTAAAAATAGTTTTTAAACAAACAAAACAAATCAAACAAGGAGGGAACTGGAAGACTGAAAAAAATATTTGCTCCAGTTGTCACTGGGACATGTACCTAATGAAACTACAGTGCTTTAAATTGGCATGTGATTGTGTGGCTGATAACCTACAGCCAGTTTTTCCCTCTTTGCTGAGTGGATCATTTATAGTCTTAAACCAGTTTGTTTTTAACATTTTAAGCTAATACATGCTGCAAAACTTGATTTTATTTGTATCCAGCTCTAGCTAGTTTTTAATTTGTTTGGTCTTGATGATTTTTATTTGGTTCCATTCTAATGGTTAATTCACCTCTCCATTAGCATCCGCACCCCTGTGCATGCTTACAGCCCTGGTTTGCTGTGAAATGACTTACTAGAGCAATTGTTTAACCAATATTTGTGGACTTTCTGTTATCAGATAAGAGGTGTCAACCCTGATATTTTGTGTTGGCTCTGTGTGAAATACGTGAACGCTTTTCTTCTCATCCTGCAAATTTGACAATGATATGTGTAGGGCTCTCATGATGACATTAATTTAAAATATATTTGATTAAATTCTACCTTCACATTCAATTTGGGAATTCAGTTTTTTTATTAGTCCTTCTAGAGTCTGTTTTCTCTGTCAGCTTTTTAAACGTATATGTTATTTATCAATTTATTGCCTTTTTTTTAATTGCCAGATATATTTTTTAAATGATTGATTAATTGATTAGTATTATTATGATAAATAAAGGTACACTGATGTCTTTTCAGGTCCATTTTCTATGAGTTTTTACCTGTATTCAAACATAAATGACATACATTGAATAGCATTTTGGCAGAGAGGTCCTGTGCATTAGAAAGAAAAAAATCAGAAGCCCTGTTTCTGTACACATCTTTATCCTGCTTTGTGATGGCTTTATACTATGTTTAAGCAATTGTTTGAAGATGTATTGCATTCAGTCCATAAAAGCATTAACAAATTTAGGAATTAATCATTTTGGACAAACACAGGTATACTGAATGGACATTCTTCACTTTGCTCAACAGCCTAGTACCCCTCCAGCGCAGGATTGCTATTGAGGGCTGGTGGCTTTATGCTCATTTGCACCTGGTCCACAACGGTCTACTTTTTTCAGAATTATTTCTGATACAGATAAGGTTGTACTATCATATTGCTCCCTTTGTACTTTAAATTATGCTGGAAAACTGGAAGCAAGTTTTTAGTGAGTCAGTGGCTACCACTGGTTTGAACATGTGTTCAAAATACCCTTGAAACAGTAAATACCCCACTTTCCTGAATGGTCTAGTTTTCATGCCAATGCTGAAGATATTTGTCTACCACATGTGCTGTGTTGGAGGAGCAGATGCTTCAAGGCATATTTGGTTCAAATTCAGCACAGATTATAAAGAAGTGTATGTCTTGGCCTGTTTGTTTCTTGCATGATCAGGCTTCCCTCTGCGTATGCGCGCGCACACACACACCTGCAGCCCACCTGCTGCTCCACTCCCTGTGATGCCCAGAGGCTCAAGGTTCCAACAGCAGCTGGAACAGATGCTGGAGCATCTGTCTGGTGCTCTCGTGTTCGCCTCAAGCCTCTTTTTCACGCTCTGCTCGCTTAGTGGCTGAACACTAAGAAAAAGCAAAAGAATTGTCTTACTTCTGCATTTCAGAGATGGCTGTGATTTTTAAAATATTTGTTTAAGCTGTGATAAATGAAAGTTGAATTTTGTCAGATATTAAATATTCACTTCTCAACACCTAACATGTCATAACGTTCTAATAAATTGTTTGTGGTGAAATTTATTTCTATATTTACAACCTATGTTTATATTAACAGCTGTGTAATCATCCTGTTTTGTTTAATTGTTTGTTTTGCTTTATTTGCCCTGAAATACTTGTATATGTATAGCTTTTTAAATCCCTTACTTATCCTGTTGTGTTGCCCTCCAGTCCTTCACACTGACCAGAAAGAGGATTGTGCACTACACATGCTTTGACCAGCGCAAGAGGGCTAATGCAGCTGTCTTAATCGGTGCCTATGCTGTGAGTATCCACTTTCTCTCCATTTTGCATGTAATTGATCTTCACTGTAGTGCTTTACTCTCTCTCTCTCTCTCTCTCTCTCTCTATTATGTATGACTGATGTCATCTCCTTCTGCACTATATAGTGCATGCAGTTACTAATGTATATGCATGGAAAAGAAGTGTATGTTTGTGTTTTCTTGTACATCCTAAACCATAACTTTTCAAAGGAAGGAGGAAATACAGGCTCAAGTTATCATGAATGCTAATGTACAAAATATTTAACTCATTTAAAATTTGGATCTGGCGGTCCATTCATGATAAACGTGTTTATAGGAAATGGGGGAAGAAAAAAAAGGGCTTTCTCTGACATTGATTAAAACACCTATGTGTGCTGTAATATTAAACATATTTAAGCATAGAAGAAATCAAACAGAGTAAAACAATTTAAATACCAATAAACATACTGGCTGATTTATTATGGCCCTTAGACAGCCAGCCAGCTTGTTTGTTTATTTGTTTATTTATTTATTTTGGCCAGCTGTGGCCCCTAAAGCAGCCGGCTGTTTTACAACATATTAATATCAGCACAAACACATTAAACTGTGTTGTTGTTTTTGAACCTCTTCTTGTATATCACATCTACACTTACTTGTGTTTGTTTGATTTCAGGATTGTCATTTTTATTTCTTCAAAAGTATGCTTTTGTTTTAAAGCTAAAAATGTATTTGTTAATTAGATTGGTGTTAGACAGCTAAGGGAAGCATGCACATGCAGAGCTTAAGGGAAAGTCGTCATTGGTGCCTTTTCTGTGTCAGAAGGTGTCTTTTTTTAAAAAAAAAAAAAAGCCAGAGCTGCAATTTTAATTATATTCAACAATTATTCATCATTCTGTGATGGACTGGTGCCCTGTAGGTGTTGCTGCTCTGCACCAGACTCTGGACCCACCACTACCCTGAATGGGATGAACCAGTTACTGAAATCAATGAAAACATGAATTGTTGTCTTATATTTTAAGTGGGTGAATCAAAAAACAAACTAGTATATTTAATTAATATAACTAATCAACAATTTTTAGCATAATTCAGCATAATAGGGCATTCAAGCCTCTTAGTGTGGGGAAAAATGTGTTTGTCCTTTTCTAATTTCTAATTTCCTAATTTCCCATTGCATTGATTGAAATCACAGGGGAGATATTGTTCTAAAAAACTGTTCAGCCCTAGTGTGAGACACTGTCTCAGCTGTGTTCCAACTTCCACCCACCACCTCGTTTCCTCAGACAGAGAAAACAGGCTGCTGGCAAACTGATAGTCCACCACATTATGTACACACACACACACACACACACACTGATGCTACCCTGGCATGCTAATACATCTGCCAGTGTGTCCTGTTGCACAGCATCAATTGATCCCCCCCTCCACCACCATAAAGCCGCGTCCCCCCCTTCGGCCTGCTGAGTACCAGTCACTTACAAATAGCTGTGAATGGTATCTCTTCAGTAAAGCCCCTGCCACTCTGCCTCTTAACCAGTGGCACTGTTTGAGTCAGTGTGGCTCTGAGAGGAAGGGTATACATTTATCTATTTAGCTAAGCACTGCACTAATCATACCATTTTAGAATGATAGCTTTGTGTGTCACTGTACCACCAGCTACTAAATTACTACTATTTACTTAAATTAATCCAGTGTCGTCATTGAAAATAAAATTTAGATTTTGTGAGATATATATATATATATATATATATATATATATATATGTGTATGTGTGTGTGTGTATATATATATATATATATATATATATGAAATCAAGTCTCAAACACATCTCTATCTTTCTTGCTTGCTCACTCACTTAAACACGACCGGCTCTTGCACACACTCTCCCTGTCTCTCTCTCACAGACAAACACACATCTCTTTTGCTCAATCTCACTTTTACTCACTCGCTTATCGAGTGATATTTACAAAAGTAGCGAACGGCTCTGGGGCTCCAGCTGATTTTGAGCCGGGGAAATGTGTGTAATCGTACACACTGCACAATGTTATTACAACAATAAAGTATAACCTTGTTGGTTATACTGACCGCTATAACCATAGCAACTGACAGTAAAGCACTTATTACCAGAATTGATGTCCAATGCTAAAAACTGGCTAAAGTAAGCACGCGCTACCACTTGCCCTTGTTCATCAGTAACTCTCAAAATCGGATTATATCGCTGTATCACTGCTCAGTAACTCTCAAAAAATGATTATAACACTTTCGTCAACAATACTGTCACTAACTAGCACCACAAGGGCAACAAATACTTATTGCCCCAACTTTTGCCCTCATGTCTGTTTCAGCTCACTCTACTGTGTAAATTCAGTCCAATATTAACTCGTGTACAGCCACTCATTCTCTCTCTCTCTCTCTCTCTCTCTCTCTCTCTCTCTCTCTCTCTCTCTCTCTCTCTCTCTCTCTCTCCCTCCCCCTCTCTTTTTCCTCCTTGCTCTCTCTATCATATAATGTCTGTACCGGGAATATGGAGCTGGAATCTTCTTGTAGCTAGGCAACCATCCACCTGTGAGCTATGTGCTGTTAAGCATTACCCATTTATCGGGAGAGTCCTCTGCCCCATGATTCAGAAGTTGCTTAGTGCAGTAACCAGCAGAGGACCCGGCGTAGCCGCTACAGAGGCTGCATTCTCCCTATTACTACTCCATGGAACATAACAACCTGTAATTTTAATGTAGAAATACTACAGTGTTCCTTTAAATTATGTTAAATCAGTAAAAGTGCATTTTACAGATTATGTTGTTATATACAGATAACAGTATGTCATACAGTGTCTATTTTGAGGTTACTTAACAACTTAAGTTAAAGTGCTGATTTAGGTATGCAGTTTGGTCAGGGCTATTACAATTACATTACTTGTTAGCTATGTTAGTTTATTAGCTCCATTGCCAAACTGAAGAAGAACATTTCAGATGCTAAGCATAGCTTGGCCTTGCACATTTTGTTTTTCATGGAAATGCTCCCTTAATAAAGTCAATAAGGAAGCGGATACTTGTCTAAACATTGTGACTTTCAAGATAAATGATAAGAGATAGGAGTGAGGTAGTTTAGTCATCATGCATATGCATGACTCTTAAAATGGACAGAGGAGGGAAGTAGGATAAAAGATACTTCTACAGTTTTCCTTAAAGAGACCATTGTCCAGAGCCTCTAAGTAAAAGCATGTGCAATTTCACACTAAAGAGAAGTGATACGAGCTGGTGTTTGTGAAGTTTCTCAGCTTTGTATTTCTGATCTCTAAGATCTTTGACTCAGATCCTGGTGGATAGGTGACAAGTCCTAGATCCACAACACTAATCTGCAGTACAGACCTGGAGATTGTGTCGAGGCTTGAAATATAAGTGATAAATTATAAAACAATAGAGGATCGGTAAAGTGTTTCCTTATGTTTGATACAAATCTGTTAATAAAATCCATTGTGACATTTGTACAAGCATTTAGCCTGTACCTGACTATTTATCTGGATTACATTCTGTTTTTGTAATTAATTAGGGCTGTTGCAAAAACCGCAGTACAGTAATTCCGTGCTATTGACCAGCCAAATGCAAAGAATGTCAAGAACCGTCTCCACTATAATATATATATAATATTATATATAATTATTTATATAATTATATATATATATAATTATATATTTTTTTATTATATAATTAATTATAAATAAAAATTATAAAATATTAAAAATATTAATTATAAAATATAAAAATATTAATTATTATAAATAATTTATTTATTTATTTATTTATTTTTATTTTTTATTTTTTTGCATTGTCTTTCTTGTTTTACACTTTGTGCTGTGTGTATTATGAGTGTTAAATACATTTGTATAAAAAATGGTTGAGAGTGTTATTTTTCCCAACTGTTGGCATCTGAACTGCAGCTGAACAACTTCGTTCTTCGTTACAAAATGGACACAAGGGCAGCAATCCTAGTCGCAAAACCAAAGGCAGCTTTGACAGTTGGTGAGCATTTCAGCTTTCAACCAAATGAAAAGGGAGAGCCAGGCAACTCAGACGAGGCAATATGAAAAATCTGTGCCAGAAAACTCACAGGGAAACAAAGATATGCGAAATTGAGATCTCATTTAGCTACCTTTTTAATCCAACTATCAAAGCCCAACTGCCTCCTCCAGCACAGAGTCATGGAGCAGCCTGAAAAGGAACAGTTCAGGTCAATTCCAGGTGACAGTGAGGCGTGTAACAATAGAATCAGGATGAATTTAGTAATTTGGTACGGTAATATTGCCTATTGTAGTGATGAGCCCCAATAAAACACCTCACGGGGGTATTTTTTCACTGCGGCAGCCCTATAATTGATCCAGGATCCAGACAGCTCAAGATTTATTAGTTGAAATGGCAACTTGATGAATTCATGTTTATATGTTTGATCCTACATAGTCCTACATACTTGTTTTTAGGTGCTGGTTTTTCACTCTGTAGGAGTTTATAATACACAGTTATACATGTTGCAGTTATATTGTAAAGCCTTTGACCCTATGATCATATTCACAGTTGGTCTGAAACAATGCCATAGCATTAGCACTAACAGGGAGTAGGGAGGATGTGCAGGGTCAAGACTGTTCAGCTTCAGACTTTAGACTGCTTTTGGCTATGAAGTCTTTTACTGGATGGGGCAGTTCTTCCAGTGTTTAAACTAATTATCTGTCCCATAGTGTCTATCTTGGGCATATGAACATTTCTACTCAGGTTAAATTTAGCGTGAACTTTGATCCTTAGCTTAAATTAACTCCCTTTTCAAAAGGAAAAATACTTGCAACCTAAAATAAAAAACTGATTCAAGGATCTCAAAATCTCTACTCAAACCAGACTTTTGGTCAGACCTGCTTCTCTCTTAGAATGTAAGCTTCTTTGCCTGTTAGAGCCTGTGTTGCCAATTCATTGCTGAGCATAAAGCTCTGCACTGTAAATCCATATCTGGTTAGGTGCAAGCAAGATCAACAGGTATCACATCATGCTGCCATTGACAAATTTATATGGTCTTGAGCTATAATGACCATTACCTAATTGGGCACATGTATCTGTGTGTGTTCTCTCCATCCTGCTCCATGTTTGTCCTCTGAGAGGGCTTTCTATTGATCCAGTCATGTGTGGCCTGGGTTCCTCTGCCAACTGCAGATGTTGTTTGCCCTTTAATACAACTGCCCTGGTTTTTACTGCAAGGCAGATTATAGGAGATGGTGGAACAGCTGGACACAGGGATTCCACATTTTTAGTGGGTCACATGGTGGGGGCACGCACACACACACACACACACACACACACACACATCCCCATGACCTGACGCAGCATAAAAAAAAGTGTGTATTACCCCATGTATATACGTAGGTTTTATATTAGTACCCACAGTACAGTAAAATCTAGACTCGTAAAATGTACAAATTTTTCAGAAGATATTCTGAGAAAATAAAAGAGAATGTGTTTGCTTAAGGATAAGGTAAGTTAAAGAAAATGGCGTTAAAAAGCAAGTCTTTCTAAAATTAAGTATATGAATTAGAGAAAATGGGACCCCATTTTTGTTACTAAATATGTTTTGGATTACTTGAATTGTGAGAATCCGAAATTGCCACTGTCCTCTGTGACTGAACTTCAGAAATGCGGAAAAATGTTCTTGAAGATTTGAAAAACTGAAAGCTAGTCCTCTAGTAAGCATGGAGGCTGTAAAATATTTAACAAGGGGCCATACAAAATACTTAAATAAATGTATAATGTCGTTAGTTATTGAAACTTCCTTGAAGTTTATTAACTTGAAAAATAAACAACAAAACTTTGTTTGAATTTAAAAGGTGAACCTGGACATTTTTAAAAAAAAAAGCACCTTTCAAAGTCAGGATATTATTGTTGGTTTTGTAATCTGTTTGTCTTGAAACATGTTTATTTTCAGGATAAAAAAAAAAAAAAAACGCCCACACGCGCACAAGCATGTACACATGGTGTTCCATCTTGATGGAGACAGCACATAATCTGCACCTCTGTAGGTGGATCTAGTTGTCTAGCTGCTGCATATTTTATGAGCTCATGCAGGAATAACAAAGCTACAGTCCTGCTGAGAGCCAACATTAACAAACACATGCAGTTCAATGTTTCTGTCCCTGGACCATCTATCAGCAATGTTGCCATATTCCAGTGATTCTCTGGCAGTTGTATGCTCTGTATAATTTTGTATTTGGCAAGCTGGATTGGCATCTTCAGACTGGGTTAGGAACCAATACCGTGGAAACCCAAAGAAGCATGTCTGGATTTTAGAAGATGATACATTGATATTTGTCTTTTAAACATGGATAATACAGCAGTATTGAAAATGCAGGGATGCAACATTTAACGGCAACATCTATGACTGCGGGGAAACATTGTTCTCTGGGTTGTTTATGAAGCTCTTCTTTTTAAAATGTGGAATGGAATGTTTGAGGGGGAAAAAAAGATTGTATATTCATGGCTCATGTTTAACTTGTCTGTAAGTTTTTGTTCTCTGTTTAAATTACCACAGAAACCCATTTCTATCTGTAGTATTTTGATTCATAGCACTTTTAGTCTGTGTTTACTTCCATGCATTTAGTGCTCTCATTTACTTTTTTATTTAGAAACACTGGGGCTTTATAAATATATTAGACCGGTTTTAAGTATGCAAACAGAGTAGACAGCTAGCAAATTTTGAGGAAACATCCTCAGAATTTGATTAAAAAAGTTTTGTTTTTTTTTAATCACATTTTTTTTATGTTGCCTTTAAGACATTCATCAATACTGATTTGCAAGGAATATGAAATCAACAAAAACACCAGCAAAATGGCAGTGTCAGGTAAAAAAAAAACAAACAAAAAAACAGTAAACTATATGTGAAAAGGGGTTTTTTATATATAAAATAAAGAAGAAAACAATGTTACAGACTAAGATTAGTGATTAACTTTGTCAGCTGTTTGTTACTATACTGAATTAACTGGACAAAATGGAATTACCATTCTTTACTCTCTACATTCTGTTTCAGGGACTTGTAAACTAGGAGTCAGGACCCCCATGTTTGCTTGTTTGATATTATTTACAAATGTCTCATGAGGGAAAGTGTGTGTGCATCATATGACTAAAGTGAAAAATAATTTTTGACAACCTTACTTCATGACTGTACACTTTAGAATCATTTTGGAATCTTCTGGAGTCTTCATGATTTAACCTAGTTGTGTGTGTGTGTGTGTGTGTGTGTGTGTGTGTGTGTGTTTGTGCTCGTGCTCATGTGTCTCTCATTCTCTTGTGTATTCTCTTAATCTCTCCATTGGGTGTTAGAGTCCAGTGTGCATTTATGAGATCATAGAGAGTGACCTTTTCCATCTGTCTGCCTCACTGTACCGTGAAAAGTCTCTCCAGCCTGAGAAAGCTTCTTAATGCTGATCCAGTATCATCTCTGTGCCACATTCCACTTACATTACTTTCTCCTCAGAACAGAGGTGTAATTAGTGAGGGCTGGGAGAACGCTGTATAGCTGAAGCCGAGTGGGACTCAGATTTATCGCCGAAACAGAATCAGAAGACCACTGTTATCTACAGTTTATGATCAAAATAGCAGTATTGGATCTGAGTTTCTCTTTTTGTAGTTTTTAGGAAAGATTGATAGGCTTATATGATGTTAAGCTAATTTCTTTCTTGCCTTCTACATATACATCTACAATTTTATTGTTTTTTTCTGCTTTACTTTAGCACTCATTTTCTTTGTTACAATTCCATCTTTCTTTTCTCACACTCTTTCTCTTTTCTGTCTTCTTCTCTCTCCTTAGTCTTTTTTCTTTCCTTTATTTTCTTCTTGCTTAATCTTCTTCATTATTTATATCCATCCATTAATTAATTAATTAATTTTCTTTCTTCTTTTGTTTATGCTAGGTAATCTACCTGAAGAAAACCCCAGAGGAGGCCTACAGAGCTCTGATCTCCGGATCCAACGCTTCATACATGCCCTTCAGGTGAGATACCATCAGGAACTAATAGCTTTGAATATTTTGAATAGGCACGTGGACCTGTGTGTCTCTATTTGTGTTTTTATTTTTTATTTTTGCCCTATTTGTGTGTCACCTGAGCCGCAGTGTGATGTTCTCAGACACCCTGTGCCTCAAATTTCATCCTCACACCACTAGGGAACAAAGACACTGGGTCACTCACGTGAACACCTTTTTTCTCTAGGTGCCTGAATGTGTGTATTTGGATTTGTGACCTGCTTTTTGCCTCATGTGACAAAATGTCCCACAGTGACAACAAGTGTCTTGTCCACATTTCTGCCCATACTTGATTTGCACCACACCGATTATTATTTTAATCCTATTTTATCCTTTATTTTCTAATCTACTTTTGAAATGGTATGATGAAATATCTGGCCCTATCGCTGCCTCAGATTTTATGATGATTGAACTATCAGGAGAGAAAATATAGTATTTTGAATTTTATTGGCATATTAAATTCTCATAAAAGTCTTTTCATGTTGAACCAGAGAGCAGTGCACAAAGAACTGATGTGGCTCTACTGCATGATGCTGGAGAATGCCGCAGGACTAGATTATCTCAGTGTTGCCAACTGCCAGTCTCTGCCTTTTAATTTAGGATTATACTACAGCCAGGTCAGGGACTGCTGTAATCTGGCCTGTTCATTGTTGGCCTTCATCCCATGCTATTTTGAACATTAAAATGCAGAACCTTATTTGTAGGTTCCATACAGATGTCGTATTTTGGGACACAATTTGAGTAGATTTTTAACAACAACAAAATAAAAACCTAAAGTTTGCAAATAATTTTATATTTTGATCTTTTTACAAATAGCTTCAGCATTTTCCACACCCACTTTACCTTGTTTGGATGCATTCAGATGCTTAATTTTGCTCCTCATTGGCAGTTTCCAAAAAAGAATTTAATTGAGAAATGGAAGGGGACAATACACAGATACACGGATTCAGTGTTCATTTAATGTATTATACTGAATATATTACTCAAGATATTGATCGCTGGTAAGCAACAGGGAATAAAGGAGGGTAGGTTTAGAGCAGATGTTGTCTAGAGGGAATCTGTGCTGCTGAATTTGTAAAAGGTTTAAAGGGAGGATTTTGTCCCATAATGATGGAGGTAGATGCACGAGAGCACTCTTTAATAAAGAGTGGGGCTACTGGTATGTGGTGTCAGTAATCCATAACAGTTAGGCGATAAGTATTAATTAACCAGGGAGGGTAGCAAAAAGTCCTTAGCTGTAATGTGGAGATGTGGTGCCAGTGGTCTGCCAGTGTTGGATGAGGAATAGTAATTATAATAATAATAATTATTATAATTAATTATAATATTAATTATATTCACAACTGTTATAATTATAATAGAGTCAGGCAGCAATGGAATGTCATTGCCAGATACAGAGAATTTAGAAGGTTGATTTTAGCTTTGCAGTATGTAGACTAGATGCTTATTAGGCCTGAAATAAATGGCAGGACCATGTGAATGCTAGTTCTTAATTATTTGAAATGGTCTTCTAGCAAGTTCGTATGACTCAGTACTGTATGTATGTAAGCAGCTTTGAAATAGTCTAAGAGAATGTGTGAGCATCTAATGGGATGGAAGGCCTTTTCTCAGCCTCTTGGTAATGAATGGGTCACATTGTGACTTGGCAAAGCCAACTATGGAGTTGTTTCCAGGCGGCCGTGCCATCTCTGCTTCAGTCTGCCTCCGCTGCTTTGCAAGCTCAAAGACAGCCTCCTGCTAATTCTCAGAACAGTAGAAAAAATCATGTGGAGATATTTGCATTGTGCACTGAAAGTCTATTCATTCTCATGATTTTACACACTGTCTTGATTCAGTTTGATGAAATTAGTATATTGGGTGGTTTGTGTCTATTTCCATGTCTTGCTGTTTTCAGTGACATTTTAGGAGGTCAAAAGAGAGAAAAATGTGTTGGTTTTTAAAGATGTTTTCAGAGGTCAAAAATTATCAATATGCAAAATATCCCCGAAAGCTGTTTATCTCCATCTTTTTTTAACAGCCCTGTTTCATCACTTGGGATTTTATACTACTCCTGACCTTCAGTTTTGGCATGATATCTTCCAAACTGAGACATTGGTAAAAAAAAAAAAAATCATCATGTATACTTTGAGATCCATCAGCGCATTTTTAAATTAACAACTCTTGCTGTACTTGCGCTGCATACTGCATTCAAACAGTGTGGGAGTTTGTTCCAAAGCCCTTGGCAATCTTTCTCAAGCTTTAGAACCCTGGAGATAAACTTCAGATTTATCTGCCAGTCAGGTTTGAGTTACAATGTTGATACAGCCATATCCAATATCCGAGGCTTGTCTGAACTTGCAGGGTAACAAATGTTTATTCTGACTCCAGGTTTGCTCAGTAGCAGCACAGTCATATCTTTAATTATATTTTATATTTGGGATCTTTTTATATATATATATATATATATATATATATATATATATATATATATATATATATATATATATATATTAAACAAGTTATATAAGTCTAATTAGTATAGTTGGTGTAGCGTAGTAATATTCCTGTTATAATTCATATTATTAATCTCACCATTAAACCCGCAGTTTTGACATCTGTGGTCATTTGTTGCTCCTATTTCTTGTTTCACACAATACCTTTTACCTCCAGACCAAGAGATGTCATTTACAAATTTTATTACTGAAATTTGGGAAGTTGATCATTGGCTGAACATTTGTGATTTTGATGTTTGGTTGCTTTAAATGAAAAAAGTTGCTTTTATAGAATGGACTCCTGGTGTTTACTAAATGACAAATATTAATGCTGGTACAAATCTGATCTCTTTGCCTGAAGTTTAATCACAAAAGTGCCATTTTGTAATGACAAAATCTAAGGTTTGAGTTGAATTTTCATTTGTCTTCATTGTCTGTGTGTTTGGTTCCCCTCCACTTTGTTTGACAGATCAGTTTGTTGCCTGATCCATTCTTAGGCTTAATTGAGCCCTTGTCTCATCACAAAGCTGTGTTTGTTAGTGACTGTAGGGCTCATCTGTTCATGTAATGTACTTTGTCAGCATGCCTCTCTTGTAACTCCAGTAGCCATGGCACTCCTGGGGAAAAACTGAACTTGATTATGTAACATCATGCAAATCATTTATACAGGAACTAAGTAGACATGTGTTGTTGGTGAACTGAAATCACTCTCTTATGGAGATCATTTTAAGCTTGATGGTAAAGACTTCCGTGTAGATGATTTTGATTTACTGGATCTGGTCACTAAATACTATGAATAAAGGTGAACAATTTAGTGTTTTTTAAAAGGAACACTAAGTAAGATGTGGTATGTTTGCTCCTTGGCTCACCCTTCAGTTACAGAGTGTGATTAATTTTTACAGAACTGGTCTGAAATCAAGTGTTGGGGGGCTTGGGTTTCTACTCTCATCCAAAGTTACATAGTTCAGCTTCTGCAGCGCTGAGCCCAAAGTAGCAAAGACGGATGCTCTGTTCTCCCTATTACAGGTCAGTGCAGCATCACAATGATTTTAATGCTGTAATGTTAAGGTAAAAATACTACATAGTGTTTCTTTGATGAGCACAGCATTGTAAAAGGAAGGTTTTTTAAACACTGTACTACACACTGTACACGACCAATACGTTATACACACCTAACTAGTTGGTTCACCCTGAAGAATTATAGTCAGTAGCTCCTCTGTTGCTGCACACTTTGTGTTGGCCATACTCTAGTTCTTCATCAATGGACAAGGGATGCTGTCCATAACTGGATGTTTTTGATTGCTGGAATGTTCTTAGCCAGGTAGTGACATTAAGGGATTAAAAAACACCAGAAACACTGCTGTGTTTGATCCACTCATATCAGTGCAACACACACAAACACATCAGTGTCACTGCAGTGCTGAGAATTATCCAACACCCAAATAATACCTGCGCTGTAGTTGCCTTTGAAGAACAGGGTGAAAGTGGGCTACCACAGTATGCAAAGCAATAGCTGAACTGGATCCATTTACCACTTCAACTTGTGTTTTGTTGTTATTTAGCCAAGAACAAATTTTGATGACCACATTCAGAGCACCTTTTTTAGTAGCGAAGTTGAAAGCAACAGCAACTGCCTGTATCAATCAGTTCAGTATAGCCCTGTCACTGATAGGCTTGTCAATTTATTTATTTATTTATTTATTTATTTATTTATTTATTTTTTGTTGTTGTTGTTATTGTCCCAGATATAATTGCGGTAAACGATATTATTTTAAGACCATTTAATGCCATTTACACCCCTACATAGTTAGGAATATTCAGACACTGATATTGGAATAGATACATTTTGAAAAATATCCTTAATACATTAAACATGAATAAAATAAACCAGTTTTTGAAAAACAGTTTTTCAAGAACTCCTAAATTCAGAGCCTGGCTTATTACCAATTTCTGCTCCATCGTGAAAGCTAAAAATTTGCTGTGATTTACAAGTTTACAATCCCGTAAACAAATGTGAATCCCAATTTTTACAGATACATGTATAAAATAATATTTTAAATAATTAGTGGGAATACATTTTAGATTTTTGCTATGAATTTATACATAATATCAAGAATGAAAAACAGGGATCAAGGCTTGAGGCAGATCCTTGAGGCAGATATTTTACCTCATAGTCCATGGCTATGAGATAAAATATCATCACCATCCGAAGAAAAACATCTCCTTAATTTGTGTTTTTTGTTTATTTTTTAAATACTACCTCATTGAATACAGCAGCTGCCTGTCATTTTATTTGAAGAATGGACCAATAGAAATGCTTCTTAATTACTTGTAATTAAATCTTTTAACATTGACTTCCATTGAAAGTTTTTTCAAAGTGAAGGTGAAATTGAAAAGTGAAGGTTTTTCCTTTTCTTGTAAAAGTACTATTTTGGAGGTACATATTTTCTTTGAACAGCAATGATATATTAAATACAGAAAAATTGTGCTTCTACAGTGTTGACCAGTAGTTTCCGAGTTCTTTTGTAGACAAGGCCATCTGGAAAGTGGTGTTGCCTATTGCACAGTTTAATTGTAAAACAACAGAAAAAAATTACACAAACCTTTACACACTAAATACGGTCAAGGATAGAGCGTCATTTTTTTTCTTACCAGTTGAGCAATGGATAAACAAAAGGGAACGCCTGCGAGACCTTTTGTCTCTCTGGAGCTTATTTTTAACCCAGTGGCTAAAGTATGCTAACCTGCCAGGTCTTGTTATTGTTTTAGGCGGACTGTAAGTTCCATTAGTTCTGAAGCCTCTGATGGACATGTATGGTGTGAACTCAGGGCAGTGGCTGTGAGTGAAAGGGCAGCGGTCCAGCGAGCTGTGTAAGAAAGCTTTAGTCTGCAGTAGTGAGGCTTAGAGGCTTGGCTTGGAACAAATCCTATGCAAGAATAGAGAGAGATCTCAAGCAGCTCAAATATTTGGCACATCACAGCAGGGAAAGTGGTGGAAATCCGGCATAGATAGTGTAACTAGTGTGGGCAGACGTGAGAAAGAGTTATTCATCAAAACATAACTGCACTCATTGAAACACTCATTGTGTTTTTTTTTTGTTTTGTTTTCTCTCTCTCTCTCTCTCTCTCTCTCTCTCTATAGAGCTCTGCTTAAAATGAGACTTGTTTCAATATTCAATATGTCTTCAGAAGAATCGTAACCTAAACAATTTGCTAACATAAAAATCCAAAAAAGTGTTAAAAAGGATTTTTTTAGGAAAGAAAAAGTATAAGAAATCTCTCTGCAGTTTCCAGATGAACCCTGAGAATGGTAATGATATGTCATAAGATATGTTCTCTCATGGTCTCAAGGGAGGAGTTCCACACCCACTCCCTAGAGTAAAAGGGAGGGCTTGAATTCAGAGATCCTTCCTTTTCCTCTTTGTCAAGTTTGCGAGTTTCAGCTCACTTGTTGTAACTGTAGCCTAACTATCCTCTTCTTCTTTGATGTCATTGGGACCTTGTGCTTTTATTGCGACCTTGTGTGATCATTCTGATAGGTGGGGATTCAAGAACCAATAGCCTGTCAAAACATTGTTGAAGGGATAATATGTATGGCATACCTTATACTTCATAGCTCCTTCTTAAATATGATTAATTGTTCAGTCCTAGTGGAAATCTAAAGAAGTAGTCTTTTGACATATTTTAGCTGATTTACTCCCCACTATATATCCAGATGTTTGACCTAACACTAGAATGGGATACTCTGGAACAGTTGCATTTTCCCTGGATAGGTGGAGCTCCATTTAGTACATTTTGGATGAGCTGAAACAGTGTTGCGACCCAGATTTCTAATGTATAGTGAGATGAGGGGAAATATTTAATGTATATATTTTATTGCTGTGAACATGTTAATGCACATTAATGCACGCAGTCATTAAAAGCATAATAAAAATAAAATCTAATAATTTTACCAAATTTGGCCTCGACACTCATGTTAGCGGTTTTATCTTGCAAAGTAAACACAGCATCTGTACTGTTGAGTTCAGAAGGTAGATTACATTATATTAACTCTCAAACTAACTCTCTTACATTTTTTCTCTCTCTCACACACACACACACACACACACACACACACACACACACACACACACAGCTCCTTTTAAATTTCCTTTTTGAGCCATGAGCTGCGCTCTAGAGTTAATATTCTCCATTTAAATAACTTAAAAATAGAAGTCTCCTCTAGGCATTTTGTCATGAATTTCACACTACCAGTTAATCTATCTCCCAAAAATACAAGGACGTAGTAGCATTTTAACTTTTGTTGTGATTACATGTTTTTAACCGATAATATTTTCTTCTATATAAAATATTTCCATTGTATTTATCTTACATTGAGTATTTATTTTTTTATTTAAATATCCATTATTAAAGCTTTAGTCTTAAGGGACAGTGACCAAAATCTAAAAATATTAGGGCTTTTGATTAAAAAAAAATTGCAATTAATCAAACTGTTTTGCACTGGATCTACAATGTAAGTAAATTTTAGATCATGCATGTATCAATATACACTAAAGATTTATGCTTTAAAATGTCCAGCTACAACATATTCATCTTTATTTCTCACCATTTCCCTTCTTACTATTTTCATTCTGTTTTGTGTCTTAATGCAGGCTAAAGCTTTCGCTCTTATCCTTTAGGAATGAATCATTCATTGATGCTGCCCTAAATCCTTTTGAGCCCTGTACCATGGTGATGTTTATCTGAAGTCTTTATCTTGTGTGTCTGTGCATTAGCTGATCAGCTGTGTGGTCCATATTGCGTAACATGCAAGCTTGTGGCTTCTGCTTTTTGTCAACTGGTTGCTGTCTGTGTTTCTTCACACGTGTGTCTTCCAAACATTGAGGTTTACACTAGGGCTGTGCCATATTATATCCTTCGCGATAATATCGTCATAATTTTTAAAAATTATATAAAAAAAATCTATATCGTGGTAATGGTGATATTCTGACTTGTTTATGTAATGACAACATGCAGTTATCCATAATGTGGCCTAGGTTCTTTACATGAGTGATTTAGACACAGTGAAGTACAGTGGAAAATGGCTATGAGGCAGAGGAATTTGCTCAGGTGGTTTGGTTACAAAATAACCTATTTACAAAAAAAATGGTATTGTGTTATTTGTGTTAATTAATAGGATTGACGAATCAAAAGTGTCCGTGTGTGTGAGTGAATGTGTGTGAGTGTGTGTTGCCCTGTGAAGGACTGGCACCCCCTCCAGGGTGTATTCCCACCTTGTGCCCAATGATTTCAGGTAGGCTCTGGACCCACCGTAACCCTGAACTGGATAAGCACTTACAGATAACAAATGAATGAATTAATGAATGAATGAATATAATTAATAGTAATATAATGTTGTTTTTTTTGTTATTTTTTTTTGCAATATTGTGTTTTTGAAATTAATAAAAGTTTTTTTCAGTGTTTTGTTAATATCACCAAGAATATCATTACCGTCAAAACACCCTGAAATACTGTGATATTATTTCATGGCAATATCGCCCACCCCTACTTTACACTCTGATTTCTTTTACCCCTTCAGTTGCACTTGCTATTGAAAGATCTTATCTTTAAAAGAATAAAGAAAGAATATCTTTAAGTAGCTCAAGTCACATTGTGTAATATTCCCGGCAGAGAGTGTTGTAATTCTTTATGCAGATTACACAGACATTGACTATTTTTACTCAGCGGGATAGTATTTACTCTCTTATTGAAGTAAGACATTACGTAATCCTGGGGCCTTTTATTTGATTAAATTAATGCATCTGTCTAGAATGGCATACTAGCTGACACTTAGAACTGCAGAATTTTAATAATAATTCTGGGTAGACTCCAGATCCACCTCAAGTGTGATCAGGATTAATGTTTTAAAAAATATATAAAGATCATGCACGTTTTATATTTTAAATATTTAATTTAACTTAATTTAACATGTGTACATAATTTATGAACTAGCATACATTCATTAGTGAAACACCTCTTTCAGTGGTTCACACAAAAGAGATTTATGTACTTTTAATTGCTCATTTTTATTTTTTATTCCTTTCATTTTTTCATTGCTAATTACAAATACAGCTATAAAATAAACCAGAGATAACATTTTGTCAGGGATATGTGCCCTAGGGAAATGTATTACACTGAGCCCTACCACCACACCAAGCTTGATAATGTAACCCTTGTGAATGTTTGATAACATTAAATGTGAAATGTTTAAAAAAAATATATATTAGGCTATTTAATTATGGTCTAAACTAACAGGTAAATTTATACCACTCACACACTACACCCACCTTTCTTCAAGAAAAACTGGCTGACAGGGGCTCTGGATGTTTAATATTTTCTAAGCCAGAAAAATAAAAAATAATTTTAGACTTTATATTTAGGTTTAATAATATATTATATAAATAAATATATTGGACTCTTTGTTGACCAAGCGGGCATTTGTATTACTGATTAAAATAGTATATGCATGATTAAATAATATAAAATCAAATATTGCTGAAGTAAGAAGCTACTGGATTCCCAGTGATATGATTTAAATCATATAACTGATTGACCAAAATAAAAACAATAAATTGCAAATGGAGGATTACATACTTTGAGCCCAAATCAGATTTTTTTTCCTGTTCCTCCAGACATTTTCTTTATTTTTGCAGTGTATTTAAAATATTTCTGAATGTTTAACTAATCATTGTGAATTATGCCTCTTCTACACTGAGGTTCATATGAGGTCTAAACAGCAGAAAAAAAGCAGAAGTAGTTTCCTGTTTTTTTTTTTTTTTGTTTGTTTGTTTGTTTTGTTTTTTTTCTTTATATGTATATATCCCCCCCAAAAAAATTGAGATGCTGTGCAAAAAGAAATAAAAAAACAACATGCAGCGATGTGCAGATCATTTAAACACTGTAATTAATATTTATAGTATATAAATAATACAAAGATAACATTTAAATGTTGAAACAGAGGAAATGTGTTTTTTGAAAAATATTTGTCCATATTTGCCCTTCTCTTCTTTAGCCCAAAACACAGCACCCATCATTTCCAAATAGAATTTCAAATTTTGATATATTTTGTTCAAATTTGCATTTCCATACAAATGCTCTGAGAGCATAACAGATTGCTTTGGAGCAGCTGCACATAAGCCCAATACCAAATACTTACTTGAGAGTGTTAACATTGAGTGCAGATTTTACTTTTGGAATGTGTTGGAATGTTACTTCCATTTGTAATTCAAAGTTATGGATTCTCCCAGAAACTTCTAAGAATCTGTGAGTTTTGGATCTGTGAGTCCATTATCTTATCTACTCTATCTACTTTACCTGTCTTATCTCTCTTTCTGTCTCCTCTCCTCCTCTCCCCTTACCTTGTACTTGCAGCCACTTCTCAACCTGAGGCCTCATGGCCCAGGTCACTGCATTTGTGGGTGCTGGTCTGCATTCTTTAAAAGCAAGATGCCATTCGTGATCTGGGTCAGATTCATGAACTCTCATGATGCACTGGTCTATTTTTAGGTTTGTTCACTTATTGCACATGGGGCCAGGCTTTTCATTCCTGTTCTGGTCCTGCGGGGATAGAGAGTCCACAGAAAAAAAAAACCAACTATGACCTCTATCTAATGTAGTGAATGAAAAATATTTCCCTGCTAACTCAAAACATGTAATATCAGGCACAGTGCACGTTTCCTGCATATAATTTCAGTATTCCTTTCCTGTATCACGTTTTCTTTCTCTTTTTTTCAATTCGTTTTTCTGTTTCTTATTTCTTTTTCTGTTATTTCAGGGATGCATCTTTTGGAAATTGCACTTTCAACCTGACAATTCTTGACTGTTTGCAAGGAATCAGAAAGGTAAGATATATTGCTGTACTCAAGGGTTAAATTTTAAATGAAGTAAGTTAATCTATTCATGCTCACCCACAAATGCTTTCTTATATATGTATTGATAGTTTGAAAAATGGTAACAGAAGTCCTTAAGATTTGATGAGAATGTGTTACACACCACTTGCATATACATAATTCACCAGTCCTTATGGCAATCTGATGTAAATAGTAATAAAATCAAATCAAATCAAATCAAATTTATTTATATAGCGCTTTTCACAACTGATGTTGTCACAAAGCAGCTTCACAGAATTCCAGTAAGACAAGATTTGACATGAAATGTAAAAACAAATGTAAAACCCTCAAGTGAGCAAGCCAGGGGCGACAGTGGCAAGGAAAAACTCCCCCAGCTGAGGAAGAAACCTTGGGAGGAACCAAGGCTCACAAGGGGTGACCCATCCTCCTCTGGTCAATCTACTGGTGATGATAGTTAGTAGTCCATGAGAACTTCAGTGTAGGGACAGCTTCAAGGCACTTGGTGGTTGCTGGAGCGTGGGCAGCTGGTCTGAAGCGTGGAGGAGGATCTCGACAGTCATCCATCAGTGTCCAGACAGACAGGTGGCAGTCGTTTACTCGGAAAGATGTAAAGGGATGGAATTAGTTTTGAACTGTTTTGTGTTTGTAAAGTAGAAAATATGAAAATTTCCAGAGTGTGGCTAATGACTCCGGCAGATCTGACTATGACAGCATTAACTAAAAGGAGAGAACCAGGAGGACACACAGACACGGGAGCATCCTGAAACACTGGCATCCCTCCGCTCCACCGTCAACAAACCTGAGTGATCGCGAGAAGCGGCGGGACGACAGCACCAGCGTCTCAGTTTACTATAATTCCCTGTGTCCATGGACCCCCCGGATCTGCCGCCTTTATCTATGGGGGAGCATTAGCTACCAAATGATAAACTAAACAAATGAGTTTTTAGCCTACATTTGAAGATTGCGACTGTGTCTGAGTCCCGAACATTTTCTGGAAGATCATTCCAGAGTTGGGGGGCTTTATAAGAAAAGGCTCTTCCCCCAGCTGAGGCCTTCTGAATTCTGGGAACATTTAAAAATCCAGTATTCTGTGATCTGAGTGAACGTGGGGGCTCATAATAGGAAATTGTATCTTGAAGATATTCAGGAGCAAGCCCATGTAGAGCTTTATATGTTAATAACAAAATTTTGTTGTCAATGCGGAATTTAACAGGCAGCCAATGAAGTGATGATAAAACTGGGCTGATATGTTCAAATTTTCTAGTTTTAGTGAGGACCCTAGCTGCAGCATTTTGAACTAGTTGAAGTTTTCTTAAATTGCTGCTGGTGCATCCTGACAGTAGTGTGTTACAGTAGTCAAGCCTTGAAGTAATAAAGGCATGTACTAATGTTTCTGCGTCCTGAAGGGATAAGGCCTTTCTAATCTTAGCAATATTGCGAAGATGTAAAAAAGCTGTCCTAGTGATACTACCTATGTGTTGATCAAATGATAAATCCGGGTCAATTATGACACCAAGATTTTTTGCTGCTGAACCAGGTTTAACTGGAAAGTTAGCTAGATTTAAAATTAAGTCTGATAATTTATTTCTTGTCACTTTTGGACCCAAAAGCAGGACCTCTGTTTTGTTGCTGTTTAGGAGGAGGAAGTTACGCAACATCCAGCCTTTCACGTCTTTTACACAGTCCTCTATTTTCTTTAATCTGTGTTTGTCATCGGGCTTGGCTGAAATATACAATTGTGTGTCGTCTGCGTAACAGTGAAAGTTAATGTCATGGTTTCTTATAACTGTGCCTAGCGGTAACATGTATAATGTAAATAATAATGGTCCTAAAATAGAGCCTTGTGGAATTCCAAATCTTACTTTAGAATAATTTGAATTTAGATTGTTTACTTTTACGAATTGATAACGTTCCGTTAAGTAAGATTTAAACCATAATAGGGCTGTCCCTGTGATTCCAACCATGTTTTCTAACCTTTCTATGAGAATATTGTGGTCTATTGTATCGAAGGCTGCGCTTAGGTCAAGAAGCACCAACAGGGATACGTGGCCTTGATCAGAGGCAAGAAGAAGATCATTTGTTATCTTGACTAGAGCTGTCTCTGTACTATGATGTTGCCTGAATCCAGATTGGAATTTTTCATATATATGATTCTTATGTAGATATGAACTAAGTTGTTGGGCCACAGCTTTTTCTAAGATCTTAGACAGAAATGGCAAATTAGAAATAGGCCTGTAGTTAGACGGTGTACTAGCATCAAGATTTGGTTTCTTGATCATAGGTTTAATAACTGCTAGTTTAAAAGCTTTGGGTACATGGCCCAGACTAAGCGATGAGTTTACTATAGTTAAAAGAGGATCAATAATAGCTGGTAGTACTTCTTTGAGCAACTTTGTGGGAATTGCATCAAGTGTGCAAGTTGTACAGTTTGCGGAGGTGACAATCTTCTCTAGTTCTAATTGTGGGAGTGGGCAAAAGGTTTCAAGTCTTTCTTTTACAGTTATATTATGTTTTATTTCATTCACATCAGGTGGCAGCCAGGATGGATTTGATCCTGTGGCTAGAGTTTGTTGTCTAATATTCTCAATTTTTTGTTATTAAAAAAGTCCATAAAATCTTTACTGGTGAGAGTTGCTGGAATTAGTTGTTCAGAACCTGCTTGATTTTTTGTAATTCTAGAAAACACACTAAACAGTGCTCTCGGATTATTTTTATTATGGGAGATCAGCGAGGCCAGATATGCTGAGCGAGCTTTAGTGAGGGCATTTCTATACTCTATAAGGCTGTCCTTCCAGGCAGAATGGAACACTTCAAGCTTGGTTGATCGCCATTTCCGCTCTAGTTTTCGTAATGTTTGTTTTAAAGTACGGGTCTTATCGTTATACCATGGTGCGAGCTTTTTCTGTCTTATACTTTTATGTTTAAGTGGTGCTACCTTTTCTAAAGTAGATCGACAGGTATTTTCTAGGTAATCAGTTAGTACATCTAGGTCCATTGGGTCTGATGTAGTTGGAACTGGGGTTGATAGTTCTGGTAGGTTTTCTATAAATTGTAGGGCGGTAGATGGTTTTATTATACGCCTTGTAGAATAGCGAGGGTTCTTACATATATTATGGATAAAACGTAGCTCATATGAAATTAAGTAATGATCGGAGATTGCTGAGGATTGCGGTAAGATATTAATTTTGTCAATGTTAAGGCCTAGTGTCAGAACTAAGTCTAAAGTGTGGCTGCAGTAGTGTGTAGGCCCTGTTACATTTTGAGTAAATAATAGAGTAAATAAAGTAAAAACATGCTCTTCTTCACATGGACTATATCAGATGAAGATTCTAAATACACTCTACTCTTAGGACTCCACACGTATCCAGGTATTTTTTGAAAACATGTACTCCTCCCTCGGTTTTTGAAAATATCCCTTTCATGGCAAATACAAAAGCAGTTGCGTTATCATGCCAGTCCATTAGGACTTAGGACTTCCATTAGAACACCACTTAGCATGACAAAAACAGGTTTAATTCCAAAGCATTCCATACTCCCTATGTAGTATAATGTGCAAGTCATGAAATTACTCTCAAAAACCTGATTATAACACTTATGTCAACAAAAGATATTACTAACATAGCAACACATCAAGAAAGTGCAACGTTATTACTTACTAGTCCAACAAGAAGGCATTTGTCTTGTGTCTTCTTTACTTTTCAACTAACTCTACTAATAAAATCAGTCCAGTATTAACTCTTGTATGGCAGTCTTTCACACACTTTCTCCACCTTGCTGCCATAATGCCCATACCGGGGGAAAATCAAGCTACCTCCTTCTTGTAGTGAGCCAAACACCTGTGAATTATGTGCCGCAAAACGTTATGCAGTTCTCGTGAGAGTTCTCTGCCCCTTGATTCCAAAGTTGCATAGTTTAGTTTTTTAGAGTAGCAGCCTCTTGGAGCAATGAGAGAGGCGCTATGCTCCTTATTACAAGTCAAAAGAGTAGCACAATTCTTTTGAAGCTGTTATTGTAAGCTAAAATACTACAGTGTTTCTTAAATGCATTATGTTTTTAATACAACATCATTTATATGTATTCATATGTGGGAATCTGAAATCTTACGCTTCTTGCTTTAGAGTTGGGCAGTAAAAATGTGGACGGTATCTAAAAATGAGTGCAATACTTATGAGGTGTGTGTTATGTCAAAATTCTGTTCTGTGTCTTTAAGAACACGGCTAAAAGGTTAACTCACATGCATTTAAGAGAGTCACAGAGAGGGGGCACTGTGGGAGCTCAGTGACTAGTGATGTCAGTCTGAAAACGGGTGGAGAAAAACACAAGCCTAATAGCACACCACGGTTGTGAGTTTATTGGTGAGTTTGGGTTAAAAGAGAGAGGAAGAAAGCTGAAAACAGGCAAAAAACTTTGAAAAACGTTCAGTCAACTTGTGCTCACAGGTGTGAGGCTTTATCTTCTAATTATGTGTGTTTTAAGCCTCAGTTCGCTGGAAAATCTGCTGCTGTAGTGTGCTAAACCACAACTGCTTGTTATGCACAAGTACTTGTTATGCTATGTTATCCTGCCAGACCAGTTATGCTTCCAAACAGTGAAGGGCAGTGGTCGGCAAACAGTTGATTGAGATAGACAGGTCTATCTTCAAGACCATGCCATTCAATTGCAATTATATCATGCTGCTTCAGTATTGCATTTATGTAATCGCTGCACCATTCTGTATCTGCAGTGGTTTGCTAGCTATTTAAACAGGGACATATAAAGCCTTCATCACACAGGGTTTGTGTCTGCAAGTTCTGAAACGCAAATTTGCCATCCTGACCAATAGTCTCTACCCAATAGTTTCTAAGCCAACACTGCGGCAGTGCTGGCGGTTTCAGGTTCAAAATGGGAGAAATTGTACAAATATTCCATGCGGCTTTTACAGACGCTAAATATATATATATATATATATATATATATATATATATATATATATATATATATATATATATATATATATATATATATATATATATATATATTGGTATATGGGAGGGGGGAACTTTTCAAGATGGGTGGTGACCATGGCGGCAATTTTGAAGTTTGTTTTTTCAATGGGAAGAGGGTCATGTGACACATCAAACTTACTGGGAATCTCACAACAAAAACAATGGTGTGCTTTTAACGTAACTTTATTCTTTCATGAGTTATTTACAAGTTTCTGACCACTTATAAAATGTGTTCAAAGTGCTGCCCATTGTGTTGGATTGTCAATGCAACCCTCTTCTCCCACTCTTCACACACTGATAGCAACACTGCAGGAGAAATGCTAGCACAGGCTTCCAGTATCCGTAGTTTCAGGTGCTGTACATTTTGATGGTATGGTGTGGTAAATGGGGTACAAAGATAGTGGGGCCATTCTTCATCAAAAACCTCAAGGCCACTGGATATGAGGAATTGCTACATGATGATGTGTTTTCCTCTTCATGCACTGAAGCTGGCATGTTCCCTGAGTTTTTCCAGCAAGATGGTGAGCCACCACATTATGGGTGTCAGGTCCTAGCATTCCTAGATGAACAGTTTCCTGGAAAGTGGATTGGTCGTCGTGGGCCAGTTGAATAGCCCCTGAGGTCTCCCAATCTGACCCCCTTAGACTTTTATCTTTGGGGTCATCTGAAGGCAATTGTCTATGCTGGGAAGATACGAGATGTGCTTCAAAAGTTGATCTTATACGTAAAACGGGTTTTTATTGTTAACACTTATTTCGACATGCACTGTCGTGCTGTGCTGAGCTAAACACTCAGAAAGCACTTTACTCAACTCAGTATTTGAGACGTTATGATGGTATGAAAAATGTGGATACTGCCCATTCCCATGTTGCATGTCATTTTTTGACAACTTTTTCTAAAACTAAAACAGGCCAAAACGCAGACAAAACCCTCCAGAAAACAAAATTCTTTAAAAATATCCAGTTAGGTGTTGACAGAGCCTTAACCATATTTACCTCTCCGAATTATAGTTACAAGAGAAAATTTTAAATATTGTGATATAGTTTGTTCAAGAGTAAAATGCTGCTTTTTCATTAACACATTTCCCAATATCATTATTGATCTTAAAATATTAAAAGAGAAAACTTATGAAAAAATAATAACTACTACAATTTGGGCATCTGATATCTCATATAAAGAAATAGTATTAAACAACATTAAACCACGCATTATCTGTGCTATTTCAATATAAATTGAAATCAGAATCCTATTGCTTCATTTTGCTTCCTCTGTCTAATTAAAATATTTCTGCTGAATCAACACAGTACATAAAGGCTCTCTGATTAAGGAATGCTTTATTAAGTTTTTGTAGCTAATTGGAACCAGGCAGATCACACAAGACATATCATCATGCAAGCATTAGTTTGACGCATCAAATAACTGCATCAGAATATGTTTTCTACAATTACTCCTTAAGCTGTGAAGGCTTTCTGCAAATATTCTTCAAAGCTTGTCCAACCTAGTGACAGTAGTCAAGAAAGCAAACATTTGCGGGTAGAGCATGGACCCGTTCTACCAGTATTCCAGTCTGAAACAAAGGAATGAATTAAGGATCTATGTGGTTTCTCTGAACTAATGGTTCTTTTCCACCACATGGGTCTGGCTCTACACAATACGGCTCGGCTCACTTAAAGCTTGTTGCCTTTTCAGTGGCAGTACTCCCCTGCGAACTGGAGCCAGTGACATTGAAAAACACTGTCTCTAACAGGAATCACTGCCTTCGAAACTACAATAACGGCAGCTGTAAAGTTAGGCGCCTTTTACTTTTTGTGTATTTGCGTGTTGTCTAAACACGGCTCCGTGCCCCAGTTCTCACAGTTTTATTTGTTGCACGTTCGGCTTTCGATGAAAATATTTGGCAACCATCGGCCCAAGGGGCATATAAACCTCTTCCAAAAACCTCGAGGTAAAGTTATGAGCTGCCGTTGTGTGTCCGATTAAAAACAAATGTGAAAGCTGCTGTAACTTAAGAGATTTAATAAGTGGTGAGTTTGTGTTGGATTTTAATGAGCTCTGCATTTTGTGGTGATTGACATGGCTTTGGCCAATCAGCCTTCTGCAGGGTTTACTATTTAGTACTTTCTCTGCATGGTTGGAACATGGCGCGAGCTGGGGCTGAAAAATTACACGGGACCAAGTACAAGATTTGGCCAGTGGAAAAGCAAAAGAGCCGTGCTGTGTCAAGTAGAGTCGTGTAGGTTCTATGCAGTGAAAAACACATGCTTGCAATGTGTGTGGTGTGGGTAGTGGGTGAATTAAATATTTCAATGGGAGATACATTTTTTTTTTTTTTTTTAAAGTTTATATAAGCTTATTTCCCCCCCTCAATCAGTACCTTATCTTTCCTTACTATTTCACTATTAATGGTTTTGTAGGTTAGTTATAATTGACTTGTAGGTTGTAAAAAAGAATTACTGATAGGTTGGGAAAATTTTTAAGTTCTGAAAAAATATTTAAATTGCTTTACGATGTGCTTTTTGTCATTGTCGTTTTTTCGCTGATATTTTAATTTGACCAGTCAAAAACAAAAGCTACACATTTTCCCCTTTTGTTGCTTATGTGCACTGATGTCATTTAAGTGAGCTGGTAACACCCTCATAGCCACAACAGTTTCATGTGAGAACATCTTGCAATGCAGGCAGGGCTTGTTTAGAGTATGTCTGGAAATAACGCCAGGACATTCCTCCACACATTCCAGTCAACACTCCCATTCCTTCGTGTAGACTTTTCAAACAGCCCAACGTCACTCTTGTCCATGAAGACAAACAACCCTTTCTCCTTAACCCAGAATAATTTCCCTTCTCCTAACTCCTGCCTTTATTAAAACATGCCATACCTTTTACCCCCAGTGAACGTGCCAAACAGGCTTTAGTCATACTGATGTGATATACTTGGATCCGATTACTTTTTTCCACAACAAGCGTGACAGTTGCTTTGTCTCTAGCTTTAATTAACAGTCCATTAGCAGATCAGTGTTTGTAATCAATTCAGTCTGCCTGTCTTCTGAGTCTGCACAACACCACAGCCATTAATGAAACATTCAGATCCTTCCATGCTACCTGCCAGCTTTGTTCCACATGATTAATCACTAATTGTGAGCCAGCAGGTGTTTCTGAGAGTGTGTAATGCTGCCAAGTTTGAAGCTTTTCTTTTAATGACAAGTAGTCATACCCTAGTAGTTCTGATAAACTGCAACATATGTAGGAAGACTTATGATAGTAGCTGTAATTGGCATTCAATACAATGCCTGGGTTATCATCATTTGGTGTAAAATAATAATAATAGATATAAAGCCCACACAAACAGTAAACAAGATTTACTTGAGTCAGAGATCATGGGTGTCAATGTTGGAGTGGAACAGAATGAACTCTAGGCTTGCATTCAACAGAGAACCAGGTTTTTTTTTTGAAACAGCTTGAAATCTCTTTCTTTTTGTTAATTTACTTTTTCACTTGCACTTTCTAGATTATTTTTTATAGAGCTTTATAAAGTTTTGTGTATTTTTGTATATCACCTTGTGACCTCTCTGGATTCCTTACCTTTTTCAGGCCTTGTATTACCATATGCCCATTCATCCATACTTGCCCATATTACCACATTCCCATTCATCCATCCAGAATTGTGTAATATAATTTCCACTCCTAAATCAGGCCGTATTTGTATTTACTGATTTGTCCCCTACTTTACATTCAGCATCAACTCACTATTGGTGCTTTTCCACTACATGGGACTGTCTCAACTTGGCTTGGTTCGCTTTTAGCTGGTCGCTTTTCCACTAGCACAGCTTCCCCACTAAAGGGAACCACAGGCTTTGAAACCACAACAGCGCCAGAGGTAAAGTTAGGCACTGTTTACTTCTTGTGTATTCGCATGCGGTTTTTGGACTGAACATGGCTTCGTGCCCCAGTTCTCACAGATCACAGCTTTCCTTCTTACACATTCAGCTTTCATTGGAGATTAGCCACCGACACCACTGGGTAATGTTACAAGCTGTTGTTGTGAGCCAGATAAAAACAAATGTTACCGCTGCTAAAACATCAGATTTAACAAGCGGCAGGTTTGTGCTGGTGCTCTGCATTTTGTGTTTATTGACAGGTGGGTGGAATAACGGAGAGTAGGCGAGTGAATGTGGGGAGAAGAAGATACAGCTTAACTTTCGATTAACACAAATTTAGATGTCTGCTATTTAAACTAATGCTAAATTGCTAAAACTACAATTTGCTAATCTTAAAAGCTCACTCAAGTCTGGGTGCGCTGGGAGACTCGTCTATTGGGGTCAGTGGCCATTTCTAGCCGCCGGCTCGGCGGAGGCTCGGGTTCGTTTCTAGAGTCATGGTTCGTTAGTGGAGGCAAAAAAATATTCAAATGCCCAGTTTGTATCTTGGAAAGTTCGTTAGTATAGGGGTACGTTAGTAGAGGTTCCACTGTACTAATAAAGTACTTTGTTCCAGGGACCAGGTACCGAATTTGGCTAGGGGAAAACAAAAGTCGCGTCGCGTAGGTTCTATGCAGTGAAGGAGTGCCATATGTGCTATATGAGAAACCTTTTAATATATATAGTGTATCCTTTGTAGAAATTTTGAAGATTTTGAAAAACCATCCAAGTAGGCATGTTGGTCCTGCAGTGCTTTGAGGGTGAGTTTGAGAGGTTGCATGAGGAGACTAGAGCAGTAGGACCAGCACAGATTGGGATTTAGAGCATGTGTGCTGTAATTAAGAAAAAACGCTCTCGCATTCATACTGCACTGGCAGCCTCTTTCTGTAAGCCCTTAGTCCAATTATCATTGGAGCAAGGAGAACAACAGGGCCAAATCCATTAGACTCACCCAGGACCAGAGAACGATTACATAACCAACACAACCTGGGAGAGCTAATGGGTGGGGAGAGTAGTTATTTCTCAATACTTGACACACAGGCAGCTGTTAAAACAGAGAATGAAATGGACCTGCTGTGTGAATTATTACAAGGTTGAATGTTGCGATACTAATATCACATTCTGACTTGACTTACTAGCCACGGTTGCGTTTTCAGCTCTGCTGTAGATTCAAAAGCTTGTTCACTGTGCCTATTCATTCTTGTCTGCAGTCTCCACACTAATCGATGCCATTAGCTTGCTAGCCTCACTTAACCCATGAGTCATTCGCTAGCAGCCAGCGGGATCTCTGCAGCTCTATGGTGTATGACCCCTTTCCCTTGTTACCACAGATAAAGTGTGTCCTGCTACTGACTTTCAGCATTCCATATTTAAATCTGTATTAAGGGTGCAAAATATTATATGTTATGGACATCATGTCACAAGCATAAATGAATCTCAATCATTTAAAGGTCAAATAAAAAATAGGTCTAAAGCAAAGAAGGGGTGGATGGCCACAAACCTGGATAAATAAGAGTATTGTAGTTCTGGTGCAGGCCTACACTGCTTACATATTTTTGTTTTATCACCAGTATAGAAGTACTGTCTGAAGTTTAAAAAAAAGCATGTATTGTGAAAGTATTTTCATTTTATTCCTTTATACTTTCCTTTAGCTTGTGTATTGTCTAAAAAAACCTCTATGCCATGTTCGCTTATTTTACGGCTGTTGTTGTTGCAGGTTAAGTTGTGAACTTTGTCCACATGTAGTCTGTTGTAAAAATGGAAATGGGGTGTGGTTGTGCAGTTTCAAGCACACACTATCTGATTTTGTGCTAGGTTGCAAGTGTAAAGTAGTTTCAGTAGTGATTGTAGTGATAACAATGTAGGTGCATTTGTGCTCTGTAATATAGTGCTTCTTCATAAGAGCACTTCCTCAAAGGGCCAGCAGAAAATTACACCTTACACACAAGTGTGGAGAAGTGGTTGAATGTACAGTTAACTGACATTGTTGCAATTTAATCATGCATCATGCATGTGCAGTGTTTCAAATTACTGTTAAGATCTATCATCATTAGTTATCATCATTAGTAATGTGTAATAGTAACATACCTATAAAAATGAACTACTGTTATGGTAAGCTCTCTAATTATGAAAGGAGCTGAGAAACCCTGTACCATTTCAAATATATAGGTCTACAGTCATGTGTGAATGTTTATGTATAGTAGAAGTGAAAATAAGAACACCTCTACAGGGAGCACACCTTAAATATGGCATTTTACTACAAATTGTAGTGAATTGTTAAATTTGTCATGCAGATGCTTGTCATAAAATTAGAATATCATGGAAAAAGTTGATTTATTTCAATAATTCCATTCAAAAAGTGAAAGTTGTATATTATACTCATTAATTACACACAGACTGATATATTTTAAGTGTTTATTTCTTTTAATTTGATGATTAGTTGTCAGTTATAATCATCAATATCTTTTTCATGATTCTAATTTCATGACCAGCATCTGTAGATGTTTTTTCTGTTAATATTTTAAAATGATGTAATTTAAATTTAAAATAAAGTAATTTACAAACCGGATTCCAAAAAAGTTGGGACACTAAACAAATTATGAATAAAAACTGAATGCAATGATGTGGAGATGGCAAATATCAATGTTTTATTCGTAATAGAATATAGATGGTATATCTATATAAATGTATCGATATAAATGTAACATTTTAAAGGAAAAATATGTTGATTCAAAAGTTTGTCAACAAATCCCAAAAAAGTTGGGACAAGTACCTTTAGTGCAATAAATGGCTAGAAAAAGGAAATATAACATATAACAAACAGCTGGAAGACCAATTAACACTAATTGGGTCAATTGACAACATGACTGGGTATAAAAAGAGCTTCTCAGAGTGTCAGTGTCTCTCTGAAGCCAAGATGGTAAGAGGATCACCAATTCCACCATTGTTGCGCAGAAAGCTAGTGCAGCAATACCAGAATGCTGTTACCCAGCGTAAAATAGCAAAGACTTTTAAGTTATCATCATCAGCTGTGCATAATATCATCAAAAGATTCAGAGAATCTGGAACAATTGCTGTGCGTAAGGGTCAAGGCCGTAAAACTCTACTGGATGCTTCTGATCTCCGGGCCCTTAAATGTCACTGCACCTCAAACAGGAATGCCACTGTCAAGGAAATAACAGAATGGGCTCAGGAATACTTCCAGAAAACATTGTCAGTGAACACAATCCACCGTGCCATCTGCCATTGCCAGCTGAAACTCTACAGTCCAAAGAGGAAGCCATTTCTAAGCAAGCTCAACAAGCACAGACGTTTGCACTGGGCCAGGGGTCTTTTAAAATGGAGTGTGGCAAAATGGAAGACTGTTCTGTGGTCAGATGAGTCACGATTTGAAGATCTTTATTGAACACTGGGACGCCATGTCATCCAGACTAGAGAAGACAAGGATAACCCAAGATGTTATCAACGCTCCGTTCAGAAGCCTGCATCACTGATGGTATGGGGTTGCATGAGTGCTTGTGGCATGGGCAGCTTGCATGTCTGGAAAGGCACCATTAATGCAGAGAACTATGTTCAGGTTCTAGAACAACATATGCTCCCATCTAGACATCATCTCTTTCAGGGAAGACCCTGCATTTTTCAACAAGATAATGCCAGACCACATTCTGCAGCAATCACAACATCATGGCTACGTAGGAGAAGGATCCGGGTACTGAAATGGCCAGCCTGCAGTCCAGACCTTTCACCTATAGAGAACATTTGGCGCATCATAAAGATGAAGGTGCGACAAAGAAGGCCCAAGACGATTGAATAGTTAGAGGCCTGTATTAGACATAAATGGGAGAGCATTCCTATTTCTAAACTTGAGAAACTGGGCTCCTCTGTCCCCAGACGTCTGTTGAGTGTTGTAAGAAGAAGAGGGGATGGCACACAGTGGTAAAAAAATGGCCTTGTCCCAACTTTTTTGGGATTTGTTGATGCCATGAAATTTTGAAACAACATATTTTTCCCTTAAAATGATACATTCTCTCAATTTAAACTTTTGATCTGTGATTTGTGTTCTATTCTGAATAAAATATTAGATGTTGGCAACTCCACATCATTGCATTCAGTTTTTATTCACAATTTGTTTAGTGTCCCAACTTTTTTGGAATCCGGTTTGTAATTAAATGTGGAGCACTTTGTTTTTTGTAGAGGATATGTGCTTATTTTTTATTTAGGAAATCAACAAATATTAGGAAACATTCACATGACTGTAGACCTATAAGTTGATCACTATGTCATTGTAGTCTGTCTCTCCAGAGAACAATGTTCCACTGCTCAAGAGCCCAAGTTAGTTTATGTTTATGTTTCTCTCTGACTTTAGAAGGTCTCCTAAGCTTTCCGTAATGTAGGTGTTATAGAACCTCGTAATAATTCAGTGTTTTTAATTCTGTCATTTTTATTAACCATAACATGACTAGTTATAGAATTTACTTTTATATAAAAATATTTAAAACAAATAAGTGTATTTATACTTTGTTATAGGCTCTGCAGCATGGCTTTTTAAACTTTGACACGTTTGATGTGAAAGAGTACGAGCACTACGAGGTAAGTCTTTCATCTAAAATGCTCACAACATCTCTGTACAAGCTAGGGTTGCAGATCAATCAAAATATTATTATTGTTTTGAAAAGAACTTGCACACAAATACATTGAATTAAAGGGGTGGGGGGGGGGGATGTTGAGATTACATAATAAATTTAAGAAAAATTTTTTAAACTATTTTAATGCTTATTTTCTATTTCTTTGCTGTTTTGCATGCTCACAAGCCTCAATTATACTTAAATTAGGAATTAATTAATTCATTCATTTATTCATTATCTGTAACCGCTTATCCAGTTCAGGGTCGCGGTGGGTCCAGAGCCTACCTGGAATCATTGGGCGCAAGGTGGGAATACACCCTGGAGGGGGCGCCAGTCCTTCACAGGGCAACACAGACACACTCACACATTCACTCACACACTCACACCTGCGGACACTTTTGAGTCGCCAATCCACCTACGAACGTGTGTTTTTTGGACTGTGGGAGGAAACCGGAGCACCCGGAGGAAACCCACGCGGACACGGGGAGAACACACCAACTCCTCACAGACAGACACCCAGAGCGGGAAACGAACCCACAACCTCCAGGCCCCTGGAGCTGTGTGACTGCGACACTACCTGCTGCACCACCATTAGGAATTCAATAATATACAAACATTTAGCCTCCATTCAAATCAGAATTTTTGAATAGGTGAATACAGAATGCCCTTTACACTAAGCATACTTTTTCATTTTAAAGCAGTTATTATTTGGTTAATTTAACTTCCTTGGAAAGAAATAACATCCTATGACATATTTGGAAAAATATTGTTGCTGTTTACAGAAATATATGCAACGCTGAAATAGTGGATTTTTTTTTCTACTAATTTTGGAGCATTTCTATTGGTCCATTCATCACACAATCTGAAGGACAGCAGCTGTGTTCAGTTATGTAGAATAGTAAAAATACACCAAAGTGGAGATGCATGGTTTCCCCTCAGACAGTGATGATATGCACTAAAAATACTGTCTAAAGAACCCCTGACCTCAGAAGTATCTAACTTCAAAGGGTTAACATCTCTTGGGTGGCTAATTGGGATTATAATGATTGATTTATTTTGCTTTATACATTTTAGTATTTTAAATTTAGCACTTAAGAGAAATTGTGCACCAATTGCAGTTTTACCGAAATTTGTCATGTTTGTTAATTCTATTAAGTGGACGTTTTCTCTTAATTTCAGTTAGAAAATAAAAATATTACTTTTGACGAAGCATGCTATCGTGAATGACAAGCTGAATGAAATGTTATGAAGTGGATATCACTATAGTAAATGGCTACAAAATTTAGCTCTAAGGGACACACATAAATATGCCCCCAGCATATCCAGGACATTGAAACTCTGTGACATTAGAGGACATAAAAACTAAAACCACAGCAGTGCTCTGAAAGTGCAGGCCTAGCTGTCTGTAGCACTTCTGTAACGCTTTTGCATCTGTGATGTTTGAGGACACAGCAGTGTCCAGAAACTCTGAGCCTGAAGCTGCCCAGTCTAAACCTGCATGTAAACACTGGCAAGAAAAAAGGTACTGTACTGGTACTTTTTGATTCACTAAAGGTAAAGATAATGGAAATGTACATTCAAATAAATAATTATTATAGTAAAGTGCATTTGTGTTTCATAATTATTACCCTATATGCTCTTCACTATAAAGACAATATAAAGGCAATGTGTAGGCTTTATAATAACTATTTATGGAATTGTTGAAACGGAAAAATCCACATTTACAAGTGAACTTCAAAATATGTTTCCTAACTAAAGAGAAAGAACATGTGCTTTTGAGGATACAATCCCATGACAGGTTTTCCTCAGAGTGGAGTTGGACACTTGAACTCAATAGACACACAGCAGGGTGTTTACCCAGAAACACATTCAGCAGTTTCCAAACCCCTTACATAACTGCATTTGTTCCATTGCTCTGATATGAAGCTTTATCCTAATGAGAATCTTGGGTCACTGTAAACACTTCTGTCAAAAACGTAGCAGATTCACAGTGATGCAAAAGTTTACCTGAAGTCAACTCATATATTTATACTGCTTTGCTTGTTTTCTTGTTTTACAATTTATTATTTGCAATAGAATATTTTTGTGTTGAAGTCATGCTTACAATATGGTTATGTAAGGGGTAATGTTTGCTGTGGGGGATGTGCAGTTTTTATTTATTTTCACATATTATATATATATATATATATATATATATATATATATATAAAATATGACCAGGTGTGTCCAAAGGTTTGCATAACACTGTGCTCTGATTTTTTTTTTTTTTTATATATTTAAATATTGAAAATTTAATATTTTCACAGTGAAAGTTATATAAGTTTTGCCGATCGCCTGTCCTTACCACTGCCCTTCCTACTTAGAAAAGGCTTTGCCAGCATTGTGCAACCCAGCTTGGGAGTACATTTAATTCCAAGTCGCACCTTTCGTAACACACTTACACCTGCATCTGTTTCATTTTCTCCTGTCTAGCGTGTGGAGAATGGAGACTTTAACTGGATTGTCCCCAGCAAGTTGTTGGCCTTCAGCGGGCCGCACCCAAAGAGTAAAGTAGAAAATGGTGAGCTGCACGTTTCAACATGGCTTCATAACGTGTCCATCTCCACCCTGTCACTGCGCTCCTTTCATTTAGATGCATAGTGGTATCCAAGAGAGCAAGTGTCTTGTGACACTTGTGATTGTTTTGTTGGTGCACTACCAAACGAACTGGATTTCCTGCCTTGACGGTCTTGCCACATTTTACCCAGCAGATGGAGCTGTTAATACAGGAATACATTGCAAAATATTATGCAAAATTGTGATGGCCCTGGTTAAATAGCCTTTTTTTTATTGATTTTCTAAGTAAAAACGTCTACTTTGTTTAATTCAGTAAATGTAATTGTACATTTTGCTCACAGAGGTGGGGAGAGGTTGTTTACTTGTTTTTCTCCCAATTTATTAACCTCAGCGATGTAATATTTATATCAATATTTCAATCACAGTGTTAAGTTTCCTTCTGTTCTCTTTCATTTTAGGCTATCCTCTTCATGCCCCTGAGGCTTATTTCCCTTACTTTCGTAAGCACAGTGTCACCACCATCATCCGCCTCAATAAGAAGATCTATGATGCCAAGCGTTTCACAGATGCTGGCTTTGATCATTACGATCTGTTTTTTGTGGATGGCAGCACTCCCAGTGATGTTATCACACGTCGCTTCCTGCATATCTGTGAGAGCACTGATGGAGCCGTGGCTGTCCATTGCAAGGGTCAGTTCCTCTTATTCTTTGACCTCCAACCTCTGTTTTCCTGTTGCATATACATATGTCCACTTGGTGGCAGGTTTGACTTAGATTTCACGAAGAAGAAGAGCTCCAACCCTGAACGTTGTGTCTAACTAAGATTAATCTTGTTTTTTTACCCATAGATGTCTAAGTTGTTATTAGGCAGGTTTGCATCCATGTGTGCCACAATTATTGGCACCCCTGGCGTTAGTACTTTGTATAACCTCCTTTTGCCAACAAGACAGCACTTAATCTTCTCCTATAACTCTTCACAAGATGGGAGAATACAGAAAGAGGGATATTTGACCATTCCCCTTTGCACAACCTCTCTAAATCATCCAGGGTCTTCTCCTATGCACTCTCCTCTTCAGGTTTGTATTGAGTTGAGGTCTGGGGGCTTAGATGGCTATGAGAGGAGCTTGACTTTGTGCCTTGTGAACCATTTTTGAGTAGATTTGGCCACATGTTTAGGGTCATTATCTTGCTGAAAGACCCAGTGATGACTCATCTTCAGCTTTCGGGCACAGGCCACCAGATTCTGATTCAAAATGACCTGATATTTCAAAGAGTTCATAATCCCATGTATCCTTACAAGGTTTCCAGGTCCTTTGGAGAAGGAACAGGCCCACAGCATCACCGATCCTCCCCCATACTTAACAGTGGGCATGAGGTGCTTTTCTGCATACTCATCCTTGGCGTTACGCCATACCCACTTAAAGCTCTATCTTGGTCTCATCTGACAAAAGCACACTATCCCAGTTAAAATCACAGTACCACTTGGCAAACTCCACCCATTTACGCTTATGAGTATAACTCAGAAAAGGCTTTCTCCGTGCATGCCTCCCAAACAGCTTGTTGGCATGTAGATAGTGTCTGATGGTTGTTTGGGAGACCTTGTAACCCCAAGATACTACCATTTGATTCAATCCTCTTACAGTGAGCTTTGGAGAACTTTTTACTTCCTTTACCATCCTTCTCACTGTGCATGGTGGCAAGATACACTTGCGTCCCCTTCCAGGCTTTTAACATGTTTTAACTAGGCGTGCCAATAATTATGGAGGGTGCTAATATATATATAGTAGAAAGTCTGTATGTTACAATGAAAGATCAGTGTTATGAATGTGAATAATCGGTACTGTTTGTTTATTGCTTTTTTCTGCTTTGTTTTATTATAGTTTAATGCCATTTAAACCATAACATAAAAAGTTTAATTGAATTGGATTACATTTCAACAAGTGGTACCAAACTATTCTAGCTGAAACTTTACCCTCAGTACCTCTAAACTTTTAATTGCTCAACATAAAGCTTAAATTTGGGCCTTTGTCTGTTTGACTATTTTTCTGAGCATACGTTTTAACGTTTTTTGCTGTGTCTGGTATAATTTGCAGCGGGCTTGGGCAGGACAGGCACTTTGATTGGCTGCTACCTTATGAAACACTATCGCTTTACTGCAGCTGAAGCCATTGCATGGATCCGGATCAGCCGACCAGGTTCCATCATTGGTCCCCAGCAACATTTTCTTGAAGAGTGAGTAGAATTAGGGTTCTTCTCTTTTGAGGAGGGGATTTATGAGATTTGCTCGACTAAATCATTTAGCCCTTTAATCAAAATTGGTGAATGTGGTGTTTAGAGTCTTGCCTAAATGGGATGAGTTATGGTTACCTGAGTGTGAAATCAAACCTCCGTTGAAGGGAGTGTTGGTACCCGCTGTGCTACACCAATAACGTTCCTAATGTTATTGTTGTTATTGCTTAATACTATGATGTGCCTAGTTAGTAAGTAATGATCTTCAGACATGTCAACACCTACACAATCAAAAGGAATCTCAAATCATAATCATAATCCAATCATAATTTCTTCACCTTTATTGTTCTGAAAAATTGTTGTGTGAAACAGAACCAGGGAGCCTCTAAGGCCCAGTTCATACCTGGCATTAACATGCGCCTGGGATAATCCGATCACAAGCGATGGCCAAAATGCATAGCCACTCACACCTGGCATTTAACCCATTGTTGTTTTAGGTTTTAACATAAGTAACAAAAGGCATCTCTGACTCTCTCACTCACATGCACTGCACAGCTATACCACTTACAGCTTAAAACTTAATTGTTTATTAGAAAAACCCACAGTGATGCAAATGACGTAGGTTGTGCTTATTGCTGTCGGAGATGCATCAAGACGCTTTGGTATTCACACTACAGAAATATGTAGTTTGTAGGTGTTCATATACATCTCTGACCACCTCCGAATGTGGTTTGAGTGATCAGACCACAATACTGGATGAAACATTTACTGGAAAAGTAGAAATTTGTGCCTCATTGTATAATCCTAAATATGACCAACATCACAATATAAAAAGTAAAAACTGGATGCATTCTTATTTTAAATTAAATGTCTTTAATTGTGTTATGCTGGGAAAGTAATAGCTAGCACATAATTCCTCTGGTATATGTGATCTGCTACTAAAGCAACTTCATCAGACAGATCTGCATTCAAGGAGAAATCCCAGTTATGTTGTGTGAACAAACATGGTGTTGTTTAAATTGGCACTGAATGTCAAGGAAGTATTAAGGAAGGCTAGTTGTGCTCTTTTGGCTGAGGCATCAATTATGATTGAGATAAGTGTTATGATGTGCCTATTGAGCGACACAAGATTAGTATTGAGATGCTATGTTGCTGATGTTTTATTTCCTCTTTGGTATTCATTAACTCCTTGGTCTGTGGGAGAAAGCTCTCTTTGACACCCCTCTTCTGGCATTTGAAGGCATTTTAATTCTAAGAAAATACAGAAAACCTCCCTTCTGCATTTTTCTTTTGGCTGTAATATTTCTGTTGAAAAACGTAAAGTGTTTTGTGGTTCTTCTTACTGGAAAATGTCTTGTGTAAGTGTTTGACAGTACACTCCTCTGCAGAGGAGAGGATGAAGCTCTCTCTGATATTGGACAGGGCTCGGATATTGTGGGTGAGAAGGGTAGGCTGAGAATTTGGAGGCATTCTGTGTTAACACTTCTCCATATATTCTCCGGATACATGGGACTGATAGATATTTGGGCCCTGATCCAGTCTGACTCATCACTGTGTGCGTGCGTGTTCTGACCATAACACCCAGGCCATGGTCCAGTTCTGTCAGTGCTGAGTTAAAGCAGGCTACAGTGGGACCATTTGCTTAAGTGCTCTGGGGCAATGGCTGATGTTGAAACAAAGGCTTGCAGATCGTGGATTGTTCCATAGACCCAGAATGTATTGATGATAGTGTGAATACACTTTTAGACAAGAGGTGAATGTTATTTAATAGCATACTTTTCTCCTGAGGGCATTTTGTAGCGTGAATGGAGAGGGAAGTGTACAAAAACTTCAGGAGCCTGTTTAAATAAAAAGTACATGCTACAATCAATCAATCAATATTTTCTTTCTTTGTTAGTTTGTTCAGTCTTTTGTTGTCTTTTTCTTATTTGTTCCTATGTTCTGTTTCTTTTATACTGCGCATTCACTGTCTTTTTTATGTATAATCCATGAATTTTTAAAACTGTCATTTTGTCTGCCATGCCATTTCTTTTTATTTTTTAGTCTCCATTTTTTAGTCTCCAGTCTTACTTTATCCCTTCTTTCAGGTTTATATTAGTTTTAAGTCTTTCTTTCATTTACTGTTTATTTGTAATTTTTCCTTATTCATGTGTTTTATTTCAGGAAGCAGGCGAGTCTCTGGGCTCAAGGTGAAGTGTTTCACTCTCAGCAACAGAAGGTGCGTGGGTATGAAGCGCGCAGTGTGGGTGTTCCTCATCTCATCTCCAGCCTGGACGATCTGACCATAAACAACAGCGTCCTCAAAACTAGCAGCCTGGACAGAGTGGAAGAGGTTTTTATTTGTTTAAGTTCTCTCTACAGAAGACCCAATGCCCACCATTTCATCTGCAAAACTTATCTTCGTTCTGCATTCTTTCACTACAGTCTATATACATATGACTGAGTACCCAATACACACATGCTTTCATGATCCTGATTGTAGACTACATATTCACTAATAGGCTAAGTTTTTATTTAGATAAACAGTGATTCTGGACCTGTATTAATGCAGCAGTCCATTTTCTCCAGTGAGTTTTCTGCATGTGAAGAAAATCATACTCTATTTGCCATGTTGCAGTCTGCAAATATCAGATATCTGAACTTAACCTATTTTAAACAAGGCTGCCTCATGTAAGGAACTCTTTCTACAGAATAAAAAAACTGCTTGGTTAAGGGACTAAAAGGCTATTTGATTCTTCCCATGTCATAATTCCCATTGTAAAATTACTAAATAATCAGTTTTATAAATGCTACATTTTTGGTAGCAGAAATGACTGATTGATTCTTTAGTTAATGATTAATTATTATTTTTTCAATAAGATCTTTAGTCTTGTTTTTCTGACCTTATTTACAGTAACTTTTTATTTGATCTATTTTATTTCATTTAATAATTCTAATCGGATCTAATATTACTGCTTTTTTTATTATTTGAATGGGTCATATCTATATGATCTAATGATATCAGCATTAATAAATCACTTTGCTCATTCAAAATGTACCCTATTATATCTTTAGTGCACAGCTCCAGCATGTTGTGAGGTTGAAATATTTTGCAATGTAACAGATGGTGTGAAAGGATTATACAGTGTAGGTGTGGAATTTTTTTTTTCCAGAATAATGACTATGGGGACAATGGTCTCAGCATGACTCAAGGAGACAAACTGCGTGCCTTAAAAGGCCGGAGACAACCCAGGTCTGCAACCACAGGAGCCCTGAGGTAAGACCTTGCTGAAAACCGATGAGATAAAGAGCCTCCTACAGGCAGAAAGTCAAGAGATTTACTGTGTGAGGAGGGAGTGATGGCAGTAGGAAAGTACATGGTGTGAACTAGGCTCAATTTGGAGGAAAACCGATACCACGCTGCACTGTGCTCTTTTCTAATACCAGCACTATCTCTGCAAAACTGTAAAAACTACTGCTTTAGTGGTTCTAAAACCATTCTGCAGGGGCCTCTAAATGATCCACACTCTCCTTTTCATGCAGTTTCAAGCAAATTAATATCACCTATGACATTCAAATTGACCTGTGCAACAAATCAAAATATTTTAAAGTTTATTTGTTTGTTACATTCAGCAAAAATATGTACAAATGTAAGTATTCTGTAGAAGACTTGTAGTTATTTTCACTCCACAAAATCAGAATGCAAGTTATGTAGTTATGAATTTTGGCTTTAAGGAAGTGACCTTTGGGGCTAAAGTCATTTAATTTATAAGTATGTTGTCCCTGTAGGGCTAGCATCACAAACCTCTGCTGATATTAATGCACTACACATTAATACTTATACATGTGACCAATTCTGTGTATTTTGAACTAGGGTGAGTTAGGTTTTGACCATACATTTTTTTAAAGGCAAATTTTGAAAGTGAATTTTCAGCTGCTTCTTCAGAAATGCATGTGTATTTGAAGCTTGTAAAATCCTGTTGACCTTTTGTGAAATATTATTTTTAGAATTTACAAATTCAGAAGTTGGAAGAGATTTTTGCCTAAAAAATCACTGCTCTTTCACTCCTAGATTTGAGGAAATTAAATTTTACTGAAGGGTACTGTTCACTGTTCATCGAAATATCAACGTTAATTCTTCCTGTAACAAGCATCAGTACCACTTTTACAAATGTTTATGTAGGTTAATGTGAGCTGCTATAACAGGCTTAAGAAAGTATTTTCGTACCTGGAACTGCTTTTCAAATTTCAAAATCTTTATATTAACTTTTTAGTTTTAAGTTTAGTAAATGTATATGTTTGAATAAATGTTGTGATTGCACTGATCTGACATGAATGTGCAGAATGGGAAATGTGCAGATTTTTTTGTGTCTGACTTCTTGGATATAGCAGAAAAATCCATAAGTCACAGGACTTTCAAGCATGTGTATGAAAGCTTCAAGAGTTAATGCTTTTGACACACTTCTCTTTTTGTCCTCCATTCATTTACAAGTTGGTCAACTTCCATTAGCATTTGGTAAGGCTGGGCAGTGGTTTGCATTATCAGGCTCTTCTAAAAAAGATGTGAGGTAAAATAATTACATAGGAACAAAGTGCTCTGGTGCTGTTATTTGCAGCCTTGGCTGTGGTTGGCATAGAAACACAGTGTCACTTGTCCCCTAGAGATGTTGCCTTTGTTCCTTTAGGACAGGTGGACTCTTAAAGATTATTTTAATGCTCTTTGATTTTCTTTCTGTAATCAGTGTAATTGGTTTATCTTAGTGAAAAAAAAAAACAACTTGATTCATGCTACGCTGCTTATGTAAAAGCACAGAAGCAAACATCTAGCTGCATCTGTATTAATGTGTAATTGGTCTGGGAGAGAGTTTTCACATTGTGTCTCTTTGGGTTTAATCTAATAGCGTCTCAATGTTCTTTTACTCTCCAGACTTGAAGACATGAAAATATACACCAGATCTCCATCACAGCCTTTCAGGTGTTTTTCCCTCATCAATCATATGACCTTTTCTTCTCCTTCCTCTTCTATTACTTTATTTCTATTGCCTTTTTTAAGCTTGTGTTAAGGGTAGATCCCTTATAACTCATTCATTCAATTTACAAAATGACGAATTGGCAACTCTCTTTAGTTATAGGTTTATGTTTAAAAAAGCAGGATATTTGTTGCCACAGTCTGATACCTGTGTTCTACTTGTGGTGTTTTTATGTATTAGTATTTGTGTTAAAAGCAGGACAGGTATTATTTGGGTTTTAGATCACTCTCAGTACTGCACTGACACTGACATAGTGGTGTGTTAGTTTATGTTGTGCTGGTAGGAGTGGATCATACACAGCCATGCATTGCTGTGGCTGATCCACTCATACCAGCGCAACAAACACAGTAGTACACCACCACCCTGTCAGTATCACTGCAGCGCTGAGAAAGGTCCATTATCGAATAATACCTGAAAAGTGGTAGTTCAGTTGGGGTCCTCCACATTGAAGTACAGGATGAAAGTGGGGGGCTAACAAAGTATGCAGAGCAATATAAGAACTATGAAATGATTCTATACTGTCACTGATGCTGAGAGAATGAACAGTGAGTGCAGAAATTTGATGGTCTTATTGTTAAAGCTTATTGGTGTATATACACCAAAAGAAAATTGTAAAATTAAATGATTTCTACTAAACAACAGCAGGTCTGTATTACTTGGGAAAAACTAATTGATCTATAATGAGCTTTTCAGTCCCTGTGATTTAAGGCATGCCTAGATTTTAAATACTGTATTATCTACCAACAAAGAACAAAGAAGACCAAGAAAATTTTGTTGATTTTAAGAATTACAATTAATTATTTATTCAGTGTAACAGGTTCGAGTCAAGCACATGACTTTTTAGGAGGCTGAGCACAGCTATATGGAGTTTTATAAACACACTAACACCACAAAATGTCCCCCTACCACTTCCCTTTACAAATTTTCAGGCAAAGACACACACTCATTTCAAATTCAGCAGTCCTCCCCTCTCTGTGAGATATAAAATGTGTGAAAATGTTCCCGAGCTTAGAGCCATCCTGCTGAGTTTGTGAACAGTGTATTAACGTAACTAACCCAGAGTAACACAAACAGCCCCAGAAACACACACAAACAGAGAGTGTTTCTGATTTATTTCCTATTATTTATTTGTATGAATCTTTGTAAATGACCCTGTCCAGCTCCACTGGGCGATAACACAGTGTGTGAGGCTCTTTCTTGAATTACTGAACACCGACATGCCTACGGGCGAAGCCACAGTTTGTGCTGAAGAACCTACTGTTCTTTGGGTCCAGCTGGGAACTAATTTTTTCTGGTTTGAGAACCTGTATTTTTCGGTGGAAACGCACCGAATGGTTCCAAACTTAGTTCACTGGAACCATTAACTTTCCTTGCTGGTGGAGAAGCGCTAAGTGAAATATGGATGAACTAACAACAGACGGTGTAGTAGTGCCACCTTGTGAAATATGGCTAAACTAACAGCAGAACCTGATAACGTTCCTACTCGCACGTGCACTTTCAGTATTAGGAGTCAGTCAGTCAATAAGTGAAAATGCATCTTCTAGGCTGACCCGGTAATTGGATATGGCTAGAAGCAAGATTCAATTTAGCATTAAAAATGAGTTGTGAATTATTTCATGGACTGCCTGAAATATAACTACATTTAGACTAGTCAGATATTTAGAAAGCTGCGCTGTATTGCAAATAGATATTGTGACAAATAAGGCAATTTTTTTGGTGGATGGCATTGCTAATAAAAAAGAAATTCTGAATAAATAATTTCTTTTTTTTTTTTTTTTTGCCAAACTATTGCTTTAAAAACTACCGACAACATTGTCCTGTATTTGTTCCTGTATTTTCTGACCTGTAATGGTTGCCTCAGGTCCGTATTTTCCACAGTGAAAAAGCAAACATCATCTTAAAAGTACTTGTCAACATCCTCTTTCCCCTTTCAGACACACATTATGCAGAACATGATCCATGGTGTGCACCTTGAACTCAAGATGCGCAACAAAAATCTCAAAGGAGCCGCTCCAAAGGGGAGAAAAATATAGACAATGCTAGGTGACGCTTGTTCAGAGCTTTTTAGCACTTTGGGTCCTCATGCAAATTCAGCATCCTATTTTGAATTAGTGTTTGTCCCTTAATTAATTTCCAACAAAGAGTAGAGATAGAGGAGCGCGCTCTGCCCACCCACTCCTTTTCATGCTCAAAGACACAGGGAGTCGAAGTTAGAGGAAGATAATGTGGAGGGAAAGGAGTAGAGAAAAAAAGGATTGGCAAGTGAAAGGCCCTATGACATGGGCAAATACCAAATTGTGTTTCTGCCCCTATAGATTTTTTAATAATATGAAAATTCCCTTTACTGGTAAAATCCCTGCAGCATCCAATAGCTGCTCATGCTAAATGTATAGCCTAAACTCAAACACATCAATCAATTTAAGCTGATTGAAACAAGCGTCGAAACAAGAGGCGAAAGCAGTTTCTGTTTGCCCTATATTATTCCATGATAACACTTTTTACAAAAGTCTTTATTATTTGTATGTTGCTATAAACTTTGTTATAAAAATTTAAGAATAGCTTTTAGTTTGAAAAAGATCCAGCAATATAAACATGACTCTTGAAACGCTGCTTCAGTTAAAATAGTGCTGTTTTTTGACATATGTTTGGCATATATTTTACATTAAGCAGGTGTACTGAATCTGTGCTGTATCTTCATAAAAGCTGCTAGATTGCCAAGTCAAAGATAGACCCAAAGTTTATTTTGACACTTCACATGTGCAGTACTGCGTCATGTGTGTGGCTGGTGTGAAAAGCCACACCGATTAATAAAGAAGCATTTGCCGTGTCTAGTGTGAAATTAGCTTTACGTTATATTTATACCTCTCTCATTGACAGGATCTCCACTGAAGTAGATCAACTTGTGGAAAATTAATATAGTCCAACTTGACCCTGCACTCCTTAGCAGTGTTGCCAATTTTCTTTGAACTCTTAGGGTATTACTGGCTCCGTGTACAAATAGACTCCTGAAATGTACTTTGACACCTTTGTAACCTTTATACAATAAAAATAAAGACCCCAATTTCCATTGTTCTTGAATCTTTTTGATGTAGCTGATAAGTATCTTATTTTCTTTACACTGTTTTTAGGCTGGTAATTTGGCATTGCCCTGTTGATATAGGAATAAAACTCCCTGACTCATTGTTTTTGATATCTAACGTCCTGTGATGTGTTTGGGCTCAAGCTGTGTTGTAAAAATCTTAAATAATCATATGGTATTTGAAGATAATACAGAAGAGGATATTGAGTATTTTTAATTTTGGGAACATTTATTAATGTTCATACTTTAAAATTTCATTTTTAGAAATTCTATTCTATCTGCTTAATTTTTCTGCTTGAGATTTCATCACCATATTTCTAAAATGACAAATCATGAGTGTACATTTTGTTAGGACCTGACTCTCAGATTTTTTTTTTTTTTTTTTGTTACTGTTTGAATTACCACAGAAACTCATTTGTAACTTGAGCTGTTTAGTTTTGTAGCACTTTTGGTAATACAATTAGCCATCTCCCGAGTTTGGAGGCATTTCTTTCTTAAGTGATCAGAAATAGCAAATTAATCAATATCAGTATCATCAAACTGTTTTCTCTTTTCATTTCTATCGTCACTAAACTTTGATTACATTTTTTAAAATTGACAACCATCAGTGTGAGTTTATGTAATCTGATGAGATCTGAACAAATTGTTTCACATTTAACATAAATAAAAAACAGTGTCTCAGAAACTTAAGACTTAAATATTAAAGGGGTTGAGGATGCCTGTGGTACCACTACATTTGGCTGCACATAGTCATGATCATGAAGGTTAACTATGGGTTCCAGAAACCCAATATGCTGGTCATCTCCTGGTGTGTTAATTGATGGAGGAGTAAGGTTTAAAACATCAGTAAGTGACCTTTTTTTCTCTATATACTGTCTCTGGTACTGTTTCTAACTTTCCCTCATCTTTTGTTGTATCGTTGTTGCACGTGCATCTTTCCTGCCTTTTGGCCTTGCAGCAGGATCTGCGTTCACTCGTGCTCTGGGGTGAGCCACTTTTTCCTTGTAAGTGGCATCTACTGAGGAACAAGATGTGCACTTTATTTATAATCAATGTATTTATATTATTTATTCATAATATAAACATACTGTTTATATGCATTATAATAAAATATTAAAAACTTATTATGGTTGTTTAAATTTAAATAAAGAAACATTCAAAATAAGAGACATTTAAAAAATGGCTTATAATACAATTTAAGTGAAACCCTATTACAACTACTGTTCATGCTAAACAGTTATTCACTATTTAAATTAGAAACTCACCATTAGAAATTTCTATTTAAAATCAAAATTTGCAGGCAGTTCTATGGACAACTATGTACACACTGTCCTTTATGTGAATATTCAAACACAGTTTTTAAATTATATATATTTTTAAGTGATCTGAAATAGCGAAATAAGTCAGTATTGTGTGTGTCTAGCAAGAGTGAGGTCTAGCAAGGAAATGTGTGTTGTTGTTGTTGTTTATCTTCACCTTTATGGAATCATCTCTCTTTATTCTCTTTATTATTCTTAACACTTCACATTCTTTCTTCAGTTTTACCGCTCCCTATTAATTCTCAGCCTGCGAAGTTGTATATATTTTTTTAATCTTAAACCAGGCAAGTAATTAAAAATGGTGACAGTTTAGCAAACAGTGAATGCCACTTCAGGGAAAGGGAAGTATAAAAAAGGGATAGCAAAATTTCATAAAATGACAAACACCAAAAATCAACAGTCCTGCCAGTTATTGGATAAATAAGTTAAACAGTTAAAATGTCCTTTATGTGAGTCTTGAAATTGGAAATTGAAAGTTTTGCAAAAGTGTTTGTAAGTATGGTTGACTCTGTCTTAGAAGAGACTTGTAAATGAATGTAAGCGCCTTGTAAAGTAGTAGCACCTTAATTGAATGTTTATGTTGTTTTTTATTTTGTTTAAGTTGTCACAATTTAAAAGTCTTTGTTTTCTACTGACACATTACACTGACAAATGCAAACATTGTAATGGATGTGTGTTTCCCACAGAAGACTGAGTGCAGCCTCCAGTCCCCAGGGTCCCATTTCACCCCTCAAATCCTCCAAGGTGTCATCGTCTTCTTCCGTCTCTGCCTCTGCCAAGAGAATCGGCAGAGCTTCTGCTTCCTCCTCCAGCCACAAAAGGTGAGCCCCCATCCAGTGGCAGCATTATACTTTCAAACCTCCGTCATCTTTCCATCCCTCTTCACTTCATCTGTCTTTTTTGTTCCCATTCTTCCTTCTTCTGAATGATTTCCTTCTTTCATAGTTTAATCAAAATTCCTTCTAACTGCTTAATTATTTTTTGTCTTTTTCTGTCTTTTTCTTGTCTTGTACTTTCCCTTCAGCCCCCTTGTGGTCTTTCTCCCTCTCTGTGACTACCCCATACTCTAATGGGAAGCTTTGGAACCGAAACAATAGTGACAGTTTACTTAATGCAGTGGGTGATTCACTCCCTGCTGCCAGTGTAATAGAAAAACAGCCAAAGCCAGTACCACTCACCCGTTATCCTTTCACCCTTACTCATGCTTCCTCCCTTTCTCTCCCTCTCTAACTCCCTCTCTCTCTCAAAACAAACTGGCACCTCTTGAGAACTGGAGTGTTTTTGTTCTATTTTAGTAAGGTTCATGACTCCTGTTCCTACTGCCAAACTGATGGTGTGGCAAGCAATTTTTCTGAATTAGTTGACAGATATGTGTCTAAATCCAGCAAAACAGCTGTTCTTTTTTTAAAGCATACATCTGTGATCTTTTTTTTTTCTTGGCTTAAAACTGAAAGCAGATTTAAATTGAGTAGGTTTTCTTCTTTACTGTAGATATTACAAGGAATAAGTAATCTGCTGGCCATGTTTTTGGTTTCTATATGCCTATTTTATAGGTTATCTGGGCCTGTTGTGTGTTTTCATGCAGATTCTCACACACTTGATTATGGGTTTGTTGGGTAAAGTAACTTAGAGTTAAATGGAAAGTGTAACAGAACTATGATTAACAACAGTCAGTGAATGAACTTCCTATTTAAGCTGCACATTGCAGGGTATTGTCCATGGGTGTGTTCAGACTTGTCAGATTGGTTAGGTTAAAACGAACTCTGGTGCAATTACTCTGTTAGTGCAGCTCATTAGAGTAAGTGTGTATTATTACATCCCAAGATGTAATAATAGTCATGCCACAACGGAACAGAGTGCGATTAAAAACACACAATGCACAGAGGACAGACCTGCTAACATTTCAATTTCTTGACTGTTCTGGACAATAAGTATGAACACACCCTATAAGACTACCGAAACCTGAGTAAAGTTTTCACTCTTCACTGAACAGAGCATTAAGCAAACAAATAGGACAGGCTCATTACAAAAAAAAAAAAAAAATAATAAAAAAAAATGAGAGCCAAGAATTGTAACAGTTAATTTATTTTTGGCGCTCCCTCCAGGGTGTATTCCCGCCTTGTGCCCAGGTAGGCTCTGGACCCACCGCGACCCTGAACTGGATAAGCGGTTACAGATAATGAATGAATGAATTTATTTTTGGTTAGTTCATGCATTTAAGCCAAAACAAGCCTGTTTTCCAATAAACTAAGGTAATACAAAAAATTGGAACAGAAAAGGAATAAAAGCTTCAAAAATTTGTTGCCTTTATCAACAAAGATGCTACATAACAAAAAACAAGCTGTCTGATATCACTATAAAAATATGCATAAACAAAAATCTTTCTGAGAAATTCCCTTTCTGTAGAGTTCAAAAAATATATATATAAATACGTCATAAAAATTTCACACTAACCATTGTGGCAAATTAAAACAAAATAATCATGTTAATTCAATCCTACTCCTTTGAACTGGAAATTACTTTCCCCAGCAAACTATGGAATGTACCCACAGAGCTGCATGAAAAAGAACTGTTGGTTATGCTGCAGTGATGAGTCAACCCCTACTCCCTACCCCACTGTATTTGTACCCCACCTTGCCCCCCCCCCCAGCTCCTCTCTTAACTCTAGATTAACCACATCTCTGGGAAACCTGTACGAGAAAGACGGAGAGCATCACAGCCCTGGGAAGCAGTCTTCATCCACCTTCACTTCCTCCTTCTTACCCTCCTCTTCCACCTCCCCCATCCCCCGCGTTGCCTTTAGTGGTTTTACTGCCCTGGCCACTCAGAACTACCACTTCGAGGTCAACAACAATCAGTATACCTCCAACTCCAATGGCCTGAACACTAATAGTGTCACAGGCAAAAGTCCATCCTTCACCAACCAGAACCACAAGCCCAGCAGCCCAGGGGCCTCCTCCACCATGGCTAGGTTTGGCACTGAGGAATCATCTCCAAATCAAGACAATACAACCCTAAACCGGCCTTCGGCTCGCTACCTCAGCCGCTCCATTCCAGTAAGTGAGCCCCTCCCCTACACACCCAACAGCAGCATCTACCTTCACTTCTACCTTCTCTTTAACTCACATCATCCTTCTTTTTATACACTGTGCTTATTCTAATCTTTTTGATGCCTCTTGTTGTGCACGTTGGTTTCCAAACGTTGAGTTTCCAGTCTTTAATTAAAGCAATGTTTCAGCCAAGAATGAAATTCACATTTATTTTGTCTCTCAAATGTTGTAAAACACCTAAGACAAAAAGAAAGCAGGCAGAATCACATACACAATTCAAGCTGTACAATTATTAGAATTACATTTTTTAAAATATGTACAATAATGTAGCAATTTTTATGCTTTTTTTCCTATTTATTTCATATTTTTAGGCATAGGTTTTGCCTAGTTACTGTATATTTTCTTGTATGAGTCATTTTAGCTAGCTGTATATATTATTCCATGGCTAGGTCATTTTGTTAATTATGAATTAAAATAAAAATTAAAAAAAAAAGAAAAGAAAAATTGTTTCTTGAAACAAATATAATTGTGTTACACTGGAAGAAGGCACAGATAAAACTGCTTAATTCCAGGAAAAAATTTATATTCTTATAACAATCTCAAAATGAACAGTGAAAATGTTTAGAATTGTGAAAGCTGTTTTCACTTGCCATTAATAATATTTTTTCTACTTCAAACAATGAGCTAACAATGGCTGATCTATTGCTTTAAGTCTAGGGGCTCCAAATTAGTGGCAGCCCTGAGGTGTTAAAGCAGCCTCTCTCCCTGTTTTACTAATTCCATAAGGTATTAAGGTAAGGCATTAAATGCCATTTTATAATTTGCTGGTTATATCAATATTGGAATTTAAGCCATAACTATGCTTTTATTCACTCTCACTTTTATTCTCACAACTTGTCTATCTCATTTTAAGTAACGTGAACCTGTTTAAACAGTGACGTCTGTACAGGAGATGTGTAACCTCTTTCTAATTTTTCTGTTACCAGGGTGTCTGCCTCTGTGTATTTCTCATGCCTTCTAATTAAGTGCCTATTATGGTATTCAAATATAGCCCTAATTGCCGTTATCAAGCAGGTTTTAATTGACTGTGGTGCTGAGACTAATTTCCTGACTTCCTCAGTGGGTTCTGATATATATTACCTTTTAACTTCTCCTACTCCTATTTTTAGTACATCCTATGCTCACTCTACAAACAACCATTAAATTTCATCTAATCCGTCTCTCTGGCAGTGTGATACAAACTTAAACACTGGGTCCTTTTTCTGCTATTAATGTTTCTCAGACACTAACAGGACTAATAGCTGCTTCTATGCTGCTGTTAGATGCGCTAGGAGTGTTGTAGGCTGCAACAGCCACTTATTTAAATGACATGACTGCAGTCCTTTCCGAATTCCCCTATAGTTAGTAAACAAGGGCAAAGAGAAAGCCTAGTTTTGCCTGACTGCCATTAGCCTTATAGCCATTGTCACAAATGTATTTCTGGCATTTCAAAAACACGAAATCCCAAAATACATACCCTTGTAATTGAAAGGTCTGGAAAATATTTGGTGCTTCATATCAATGTCTTTGTTTGCATGTGCTTTGTTTATTACTTGATTGTGTTGTACAGAAAATATGAGCAGGACTAATTAATGCAGAAATGAAAAGAGTAGCACAAAGTTTTGTTCATAATATATAACACAGGCATCAGTGTCTACATTATTAATTAATGGTAATTAATCTACCATTAAAGAACAAAGAAGGCCAAGAACATTTTGTTGATTTTAAGAATTACAAATACTTATTTATTCAATGGTGGTAGTGGGTTGGCTAATGTGGCACCGTGAGGTTACTCAGTCTAGTGAAGCTCTCAATGAAATGTTTTCGTGGCTATTCGGGAAGCTATGATCCATCTTATACTTCTGGCAATAACTGGACTGTGTGCGGTGGTCGATTTCCTGAAAACCTGCTCTAGCTTTTGCATAACCCCTGAAATGCTTGCATACTCAGCTTCAGAATTGTGGTGCATAAATTCTAAGGGTTGCTTGCCTCCATGGACATATGTGTACTGTGTTGCTTTGGGAATCGCAAGACAACCCCCATGCATTGGGGTACCGCCCTCTGAATATGGTTATCGCAGTGGCATTATTTGTCGCCCTCTAAATGCAGAGGTGCCAACCATAGAAACCTCAATCACTAGGAAAATTAATCTTCAACCAATGTCTCATCCGGCCACACCACACACTCAGTGTCCAACAGTAGACCATTTAAAATAGCATTAGTTAACGCTAGGTATGTAGTGAATGAATAATTTTTATTGAATTACTTTTTACTTCCCATGATTTGGACTTTCTCTGTGTGTCAGAGACATGGCTTAACGCCGGTGATGAATGCCTCCTTGTTAAACTGACCCCAATTGATTGTCACGTCTTGAATACATATGGGATGACTGGCTGTGGAGGTGGTCTAGCAACCATCTTCAAAAACTGTTTTAAATGCTGTCAACTGACTGTAAAGGGCTAATCCAGTTTTGAGGTGCAGCTTTTTAAAGTGGAACTTTCATGCCCTGTGTTCTGTGCTCCTGTGTACAGACTCCCTAAGTTTAATAAGGACTTCAAGAATTTTATTTTTAGACATTTTAGTCATTACCTTGCCTAACACTGACAAGGCTTTGATACTTGGAGAGTTTAATAATCTTGTTTGTTGCCCTACTAAGCCTTTACTTAGTGAATTTTTACAACGTACTGACTGATTTGTTTTAATTAAGTCTGTTATGGGCTCCATGCATGAACATGGACTTCATCTAGATGTTGTACTATAATTAGGATTTTCTGTGTGTAACATTGAGGTTACAGATGTAGTTTTGTCAGTCCATAAGCCCATTGTGTTTAATGTAAATCTCCTTTACTCTTTTTTTTAAGCCTGGCTCATCTACAAATGTCTCTCCTATTTTAACTCTGCAGACAATTATCCACTTTTGACCAAAGGTCTTAAACAATTTTAGACCAAATCTCAAAATTACCTTTTTTAAATCAAGGGTTTTGGGAAAATTTCTCCTCTCTATACATTTTACATTACTGAGGGTACACAACATTTTGGATGAATTCCTACCAGGATTTAGAGCTTATCATAATACTGAGTCTGCCCTTCTCAAGGTATTAAATGATCTACTTTTAGCAGTTGACTCTGGAAATTGTGCTGTTTTAATTCTCTTGGATTTTAGTGCGGCTTTTCACACCATTGATCATTCCATCTTGTTGGATTGTTTACATTCTAGGGTTGGCATCCAGGGTACAGCTCTAAAGTGTTTTGCCTCTTATCTCAATAACAGAATATTCTGTGTTAAGATGGGAATTTTTTCTTCTTCTGTTGCAAATATCACATGCGAGTTCCTCAGAGATCTATCTTAGGTCCCATCCTTTTTCCTTTGTACCTGATTCCTTTTGGGTCCATCTTCCAAAAGTATAACATTCCACTCAAGCCAGGCCACCTCACTGTCTGAAAGACATAAATTGTTGAATGTCAGAGAATTTTTTAATGCTATTTTTTAATGACATTTTTATTTTTGGAAATGTAATGGCTGCTAACATTATAGCCAGGTCTTTGGGATCTTTATCTGCAGAGTCATAGCTCTATCAGCATTTGCCAATTACGAGTAATAATGGACAGTAAACAGTAGAAATGGGAAATGCAAAAATGAGAGCAGAACTAGAGTTTACATTTTTGCTGACCTGACCTGACATGACTTTGTCCATACACAAAATGTTAATGGTCATTGCAAAAACCTTCAGTCTGCTTTCAGAGCTGCAGTATATGCTGGAAATGTAGCATGACAAAAGGTAACAAAAGTCTTCCGGACATAGGAGAAAGTCCAGGACTGAATTTCCTCTTTAGCTTTTTCTCCTTCTGTTTCCCTCATAATAAAGCCCCCTTGCAATTGTGCCAGCAGGAAGCACTTGGGTTATTCCCCTTCATTTTCCTGACTGCATTCCACCTCCTTTGGAAACTGATTTAGAGCCAATTCTCACCCACACCATTAATCCTAAGGTATGTGACAGTGGAATGTAGAGTCTTTGGATGGGGTTGAGGTGTTTCAAAAGGCATTTTGTAGAGGTACTTTTGAAATGTTTGATATGATGACTTTTTTTTACTTACATTTAACAGTGTGTGCCCAACAATAAGTTCTATTCATTGTTAGGCAACCTTGAACACATTTTTCACCCTTGTTCAATAAGTATTGTGAAAGTCTTCCAGACCCATTACAGTGAACAGCAGTATAACAATGGTAGTGCAAGCATCTCAACATTCATGACCATTTTTTAGTATTTGATAAACCTAGAACTGAGTAATTAATAAAAATGACGAAGGTCCATTAATAGAGAATTTTCTCAAGCCAAGATCTGGAAGGTTATGTATAACCTGCATTTTATGATCAGTGCCATATCCTGCATATTGAATTAGCTTTTGCGAGTTATTGTAGTTATTGCGACATTTTATGTATTATACAATCAAATGTCAAATCAAATTAAACTTTCAATTACATTTCAACAGGATTTATAAATAATTATAAATAACAAATTCTCTAAATAAAAAGGCCTTTTCTCATTTCAGGTAAAATTTACAAATAAAACAGTGATTTTGAAAAAGAAAATTGCCTATGTAAATAAAATACCCAATGACTTGTCTTGTAGTTGCAGTTGACTTTACTGCTTTTACATAACCAGCAATCTGATTGGCTCTTATTGCTGGAGGGCAGGACTTTATACATTAAAAAGCTGATTGGCTCTTTATGCTGAAGGATTGAATTTTATCCATAAACAACCATTATCTATATTCAGCGTTCTGAGAACATTTCAGCCAGTAATCATCCATCCATCCATCCATTATCTGTAACCGCTTATCCAGTTCAGGGTCACGGTGGGTCTAGAGCCTACCTGGAATCATTGGGCGCAAGGCGGGAATACACCTTGGAGGGGGCGCTAAAAATAAATTAATTTATTCATTCATTCATTCATTATCTGTAACTGCTTATCCAATCCAGGGTCGCGGTGGGTCTAGAGCAGGGGTGGGCAATCTTATCCGCAAATGGGCCGGTGTGGCTGCTGGATTTAAGTCCATTCAGGCTCAAGCACACCTGATTTCACTCCTTTAATTAGTTGGCTTGAGTAAAACAAATGATCATGTGACCTCCTAGTTGGTTGGAACAAAAACCAGCAGCCACACCGGCCCTCTGCGGATAAGATTGCCCACCCCTGGTCTAGAGCCTACCTGGAATCATTGGGCGCAAGGCGGGAATACACCCTGGAGGGAGTGCCAAAAATAAATTAACTGTTACAATTCTTGGCTCTCGTTTTTTTTTTTTTTATTATTATTATTTATTTTTTTTTTTTTGTAATGAGCCAGTCCTATTTGTTTGCTTAATGCTCTGTTCAGTGAAGAGTGAAAACTTTACTCAGGTTTCGGTAGTCTTATAGGGTGTGTTCATACTTATTGTCCAGAACAGTCAAGAAATTGAGCTGTTAGCAGGTCTGTCCTCTGTGCATTGTGTGTTTTTAATCGCACTCTGTTCCGTTGTGGCATGACTATTATTACATCTTGGGACATCACCCTAGAGAGGGCGCCAGTCCTTCACAGGGCAACACACTCAGACATTAACGCATACAGACACTTTTGAGTCGCCAATCCACCTACCAACGTGTGTTTTCGGACTGTGGGAGTCAACTGGAGCACCCGGAGGAAACCCACGCAGACACAGGGAGAACACACCAACTCCTCACACAGAGTCACCCGGAGCAGGACTCGAACCCATAACCTCCAGGTCCCTGGAGCTGTGTGACTGCGACACTAACTGCTGGGCCACCGTGCCGCCAGCCAGTAATAATTCCCTTCTTATTAAAAGAGTGACTTAAAAGATGTTTTATCACATCCCCTATTTTTACTGGCCCCAGGACAGCGGTGTCTGGAGCCCTTCCCTGTGTGTGTCACTCATTCGTGTCACATCGCTCATCATTATCCACAAATCTGATTGGCAAGGTAGCGTTATGTGTGATTTGCAGCATTCGATTAACCTGTGAGTTTCCTGGAGCGCTAAACCTGAACTGTAATGACTAGAAAAGTCACACCACTTCAAACAAACACTGTTCTGAATTAAACAGCTCTTAAGTTATCAGTTACAGGTCCAGGTCAGGATAGGGCAGTGTCTGGGTCAGGTCCTGGACCTTGGTTCCCCTATTTGTGACCCAGACCTAGACTCTCAAACCACATTTTCTTGATATTGGTATCTAAAGTGCATTGCTTTTAAAATGTAAATAATTTATTAGAAACACATCTTTATTGTTGGATATAAGTAGATATAAACTGGATGTATATTATGTGCAGTTTCATATACTATCATAGAATAATAATAATAATAATAAAAAATCAACACTGTGCTTTCAGGCTGGGGTTTAAAATTTCTTTTCTTTCCTCCAGGAAGAGTTTGACTTTTTACACAGGCTTTGTAAAATGACACATCAAACATCTTTAATAAACTCTATTACTTTTAAGATACACAGAATACCCCACTGTGCAGACCAGGAACTGGCAACTAGTGCAGCTTGTTTTGGCCATAATGAAGACATTCCTAGACTACATACAGCTAGTTTTAGGACAGCAGGTTGCAGAGAGAGGAGGCGTTTGGATGTTTTGTGAAATCACTGTAGTGGCACAGGAGCTCAAAGGATAAAAACCACCCACACACTTCAGGGAAGAACACAACATGTAGCCGGTGACATAACGTCTTACTTTGAATTGCAGTCTTCATCCAGTGTCCTGTCTTCGTCAAGTACACAGAGAGAGAACGTAGCACTCATTTGGACCATTAAAGGCAGAGTATAGGCAGTCTACTAATTTACCCTCCTCATATGGAGAAAATATATTTTGTTTTCATAGTTGCAGAATGGAACTAATGATAATGTAGGTAACAAAGTAACGTAAGCAAAGCGTGAACCTACATCATCTGCAACTTGGCTTAACTAATCTCATTTAGATGGTAAATATTAGTTTCTGACACACTGGAATTCTGGTGTATATAAAAATGGATACAAAGATGTTACATAGCTAAAATTTTCATCATTTATCATGAAGCCTAAACTTTATCAGTTCATTTTATGTACATTTTTCTAGAGAGTGATAGTGGAGACTAAGACGCATATTATTGCAGGGTAAATTCAATTAGCCCTCAGTTCTACAATTACAGACTGTAGTAAATAGTAGACTGTTTCTCTGCATACTTTTTTATCCCCATTTCACCCTTCTCTTTAATGGCCAGGACCACCAAAATACAGATATGATAGGTAGGGGTGGTGTGGTGTGCTGGTACACGTGAATCAGATACAGCAGGGCTGCTGAGTTATAAAAGCCCTCTCTGGACTGAGAATAGTCCACTAACCAAAGATATCCAGCAAACGGCATACTGTGTGCCATTTCCTGTGTCTACTGATAAAGGACTAGAGGATGACCAACACAAACTGTGCAGCAAACGATGAGATACTGTCTCTGACTTTACATCTACAAGATGGACTATCAAGGAAGGTTGTGGACAGTGTACAGGTCGGGGACAGAGTAGACCGTGTTTGAAACGCTCGAACAGCACTGTTCTGTCTGATCTACTCATACAACACACATTAACACATCATCACTATCACCATTGTCACTGTACCGCTGTGAATGACCCACCACCTAGGCCTGTCACAATAAATTCACATATTGACAAATTATTTTTTTATTTTTTGTTTTATTTATTTAGGATATTTAAACATTGTTACATTCCAATTTCATTGTCTGAATGTTTGTAACAACACATTTTGTTAAAAGTTCTTTGCTTTTAAAAATGTAATTGCACTGTGCTATTATATTGTCATTATGTCAGTGACATAAAATATTTTGCTTTGTTTATCGCAATTATTTCAGTGACATTACCTCAACCAAAATAAAATGACTGCCCTACCCCCACCCAAATCATACCTGCTCTGAGGTGGTCCTGTGAGGATCCTGATCTTTGAAGGGTTAAAATGGGATAAAATATGTAGAAAAACAGGTGGACAACTGTTTGTAATTCCAGAACTACACAGTGCTCTTGTATGATCAGCGGAGCTAATAAAATGTAAAATGAATGTAGATACAAGGTACGTGTTCCTAATTCAGTGATCCTTCACTGTATATGTCTGATATATTGCTGCTCAGCCTAAAGTTGTAGCCGGTGTTTAGTTTTCCAAAGGCAATTTGCCTTTTACTGTTCTTGTTGTAATATGCATCTTCAGCCTTTTCCAAGCTCTCCATCGGCAACACCCCAACCTATAAAACAAACAAATAAACAATAAGACCAACCAAAAACACTAGTAATCTAGTTCCTCCTGAAGATCTCTCCATTATTCCTGCAGGATGTGTGCTGCTGTTTTTTCTATGAAGCAATAAGCAACAATTGGCACTCAATTATGCATGGCGTACAGCTGTATTAAGCAACTTCTATATTAAGAAGTGTTGTTACTAGTCTGTTCAACCAAGTATAGTTTGCACAGTTATAATGCAAATTTAATTCTGCTCTGTTGACTTCCTTTCTGTTTCTCTCTCCCTCTTTTTATATATATATATATATATATATATATATATATATATATATATATATATATATATATATATATATATATATATATATATATATATATATATATATATTTCTCCCCAGGCAAGCCATAATAACATGCCTCAGAGCTTGGCTTTTTAGCCTAACATTTAGCTGCATCCTGATGTGTAATTTTCAGTGGGTTTTTTTTCCACTTAATAACTGTGCTCTCTCTCTCTCTCTCTCTCTCTCTCTCTCTCTCCTCCTGGTTCATTTTACAGTCCCTTCAGTCGGAGTACGGTCAGTACTAAAGCAGCAACCCTGCACTGATCCCATTCTATCCAACCCGGCCCACTGCAGTCTTTCACCCACAGCTGACCCCAAGACCTGCCACAAGAACACAAAGGGAAGCGATTAAAGCTGGAGGTGCTTCTTCACTGCTGTTTGGAATCTTGCTGCGTTTCTGTAGGCGTCTTTAGCTTGAGTCAACCTTTGGAGCAGCCCGGGGTTATTACTGACTTTTTCCACATTGTTCACTTCTGCTGCAGCTGGAACGAGTCTGGCCGTTTGCTGTGGACAAAACTGCTTCCTTCCTCTCAAATGTTATCCTTCACTCTCAACAGCTTTGGCTCCTCTGTTTTGAGATACACATGGTCTGTATACAGTCTGTGAATATATGAAAATATAGTTGTACTAAAGAAAGATTATTTTTAGAAGACAAGAATGGATTTTTTAATAATATATTTGTCAATACTATTTTATCTATGATCCATATCTTAAGCTTGATGATCAACTTTTCCGTTGAAAGGTGTATAGTGTACATGTTGTACTTTTGGTTTAGGTAAATTTATTCCAAAGTAAGAAATAATATTTTGTTACCGTCTCTAGCGTGTACTTCTTTAACATATCAGTTGAATATGAGGGCTATACTGAGAGTATTAGCTGTGCTAATTTCTAGCAGAATAATATCTATTGCATAATTTTGACAGTACAAGATTTAGAGCTGTGCCAGCTCTATTCAGAGTTCTGGTTATGTGCAGACTTCGTAGACTTTCACAGTAGCAGGGAGAGAAAAACTAATGGCATATGTAGAAGCCTGCTGAGACTGTTCCTATCTGTGTGGGAAAACGCACAGCACGACTCCGCAACTTTCTGCGTGGGAGAAGGGCTTCAAACGCTTGCAGTTACACTGGTATAAAATAATTGGATGGACTAATTTTCCCTGTGTGTTCCAGTCTACAGTGTTTATGAACATTAGTGTAATTTAACTCTGTTGTCTCACATGTTTAATTCCTGCGAATTGTGCTGATATTATACACCAGAGTAATGCACTGCAAATAGTGGCAAATCTTGGCAAGTGGAAAAATCAAATATTTCATGCAAATGTATTTTTTTTTTTTGGGACAGTTATTAACAAGTTAATTAGATATATGTTTAGACATTTTAAGTAATTGAAGTTATCTGTCAGTTTCCCTAAATGTCCAGAAATAGCTAATAACATTGTAATGTTTTTACAAAAGTGTAATATAGGAAATGTTAGACGAAACCGTAACAGCGATTTCCTGAAGTGGAAATTATTTATTGAATTTTTTTTTCTTAGCAGGTATGCTGTAGGTTATGGACAGATCCTGTGTTAATGGAAGTTTAGGGATTTGTTCTAAGAGTGTCCCTCTTTTTTGTACTTTGTTTAGTAGAATATGCTTTGAAATATATACTTTTATTTTTCTCCTCTGTTATTCAAAGATGCAGGAACTGGGTAATAGCCCATTCTGTCAGGGGCTGAAGTTCAGCAGTGAGTGTGAATGTGTTGTTGCCATTGAGGATCTGCTTCAGCTTGGAATTTAACAGTTAATAAGTACTTTTTAAGGCATTAAGGCTTTGCTGTCCCTGTTACTGCAACGGGGAACTGTCCTTAATGTAAAATGGTTGAATGAATGTATTGATTTGCTAAAAAATATCCGTGGTTTATATATCAAACAAATATTCATTCATTCCTAAAGTTGATTTGGTTTAGGACATTATAACTTGCCAAGATCTCAGATTTGCAGAATGAATTAAATCTTCTGTAGTTTTCAATTCCCAAACAGATTATTTGTGGTGAAGTGTTACTTTAAGAACACACTCTCTCTCTCTCTCTCTCTCTCTCTCTCTCTCTCTCTCAACCCCATTGAAGAGTAAGCACATGTCCTTTAAAGCCAGTGATGATGTTCACTGATTGTTTTTTTTTAAATGCACAGGTCAAATGTAGCTATTGAACACTTAAAAATTGTTTATGGATGGCTTTATGATTGTTTGACATTAATTCATTCCAAAATAGTCATGTCATTGGATCTTGTTTTATATGTGTTTACAGAACTATTCAATGTTAATTTGTACATTTTTGTCCCCCATTGTAACTTTTTTTTTAAATAATTCTTTTCCTCTTGATGCTCTCTAAGAGCCTATGTTAACTAAGAAATTAATATCTTGGACCTATTACTTTTCTAAGCCCAAATGAGGTTTGATCGACTGTTTGTGACTTTCCATTGTCATTCGGCTCAGTCTGGGTCTTAAATGGCCTTATGTGTGTAATATGATCAGGAAAGATATTTTATTGTGGACTTTATGCAAGGGTTTTTTTTTTTATTATTATTATTGTGTAATATCTGTCTGTAAGAAATTACTGTCATCACCTCTCGGGTCCTGTAGCACTCTGTAGATTCCACACAATGGAATTGGCTTTTCTACATTTCTACATTTTCATGAGAATTTTGTTGATGGAAGTATTCTACCTCTCTGAATAGTGTGATGTAGATCAGTATTTTTGCTTTTCATGAGAATGCACCATGAATGGGCAAAGAAACTGTACAGGTTTTTAAAAGAAGGAACAAAATAAAAGACTAATTTTTGACATTCTGTGCAATAATGGTGTGTTGTTTTTTTTTCCTTTGTCTGGCAAGGAAATATATCTCAAAAATCTGTAGACCTTGTTTTAATTTTTTGTCATCTTCGTTAACTCTTCGTAATCAAGCTTATCAAATGTGAGTTTGAGACCGTGGTACTCAGCTGGAGAATGGTGGAATACACTCTCTCCAAGTTGGAAGTGAGCTCCTGCCTCAAAAAATGCTAAGCTCTCGGTTTACCAATCAGTCTACTTCCCAACCCTCACTTATGAGCTTTGGGTAATGACTGAAAGAATGAGATTGCAAGTTCAAGCTGAAATGTTTGTCGTCTGCAGGGTTTCTGGACTCAACCTTAGATATAGGTTGAGGAGTTCAAACGTATGGTAGAGACTGAGTGGAGCCGCTGCTCCTGCAAGTCGAGAAGACCCAGGCAAGGTAGTTCAGCTACCTCTCTCTCCCCCACCCCACCACTGTGTGTGGATTTGGTGGCATTCAGCCCCCAAGAAGATTAGTGTGACACTTTCTGTATCAAGTTCCAACACTCCAGCAAACCCTGACCCACTGTTCCAGTGTCCACTGTGTTGGGTTAGATTAATGCAACAAACTGTTCCAGCAGTAAAC